>NW_023266505.1:0-2522 GCF_013103735.1 Etheostoma cragini
CAGAGACACACACACACACACACACACACACACAGAGAGACACACACACACACACACAGAGAGACACACAGCTCTTAGTTGTGTGTTGTGTGTGTGTGACAGGATCTGCCAGAAGGAGGACCGGACTCCGATGAAGGACGAATACCAGGACTACAAACAGCTGAAAGCTAAACTACGTCTGCTGGAAGTCCTCCTCAGCAAGCAGGAAGTCCCCAGGCCCATGTGACATGAAGCAGGAAGTCCCCAGGCCCATGTGACAGGAAGCAGGAAGTCCCCAGGCCCATGTGACATGAAGCAGGAAGTCCCCAGGCCCATGTGACAGGAAGCAGGAAGTCCCAGGCCCATGTGACAGGAAGCAGGAAGTCCCCAGGCCCATGTGACAGGAAGCAGGAAGTCCTGAAACAGCAGAGCGGAGTCTAACGTAGCTCCGACCTAGCTGTTATGTCTATAGCATGGGTTCCAGAGCCTGTGATTGGCTGACGTGTCTTCATAAACATGATTCTTTCATGTCATGAGGCCCAAAGGTTTCTGTAGGACAGGAAATACACTTCCACTTCCTGTAAATAACTGTAAATACTCCAGAAAAGTTTTTATAGCAAAGAAAGAGTTCTAACTTGACTGCAAGTCGGGATTATTTTGTAAAGCTTGATGAGGATGTTACAGGAGTTAAAACAGACTTTTAAAGGGGAATTTAGTTTTTTTTTTTCAACCTGCCAGACTCCATGTAAATAATCACTACTTTTAGCATGTATAGAGCAGCATATCTCCACCAGACTCCATGTAAATAACCACTACTTTTAGCATGTATAGAGCAGCATATCTCCACCAGACTCCGTGTAAATAATCACTACTTTTAGTGTGTATAGAGCAGCATATCTCCACCAGACTCCATGTAAATAATCACTACTTTTAGCGTGTATAGAGCAGCATATCTCCACCAGACTCCATGTAAATAATCACTACTTTTAGCGTGTATAGAGCAGCATATCTCCACCAGACTCCATGTAAATAATGGCTTTTGGTAGTTTTATTTCGTTTCTGTCCACTTTAACTGACGTGTGTTTTACGCTGATTAAGTAGTGATTAGTTACATGGAGTCTGGTGGGCGTCAACTTGTACAAAAAAAACTTGGGAAACAGGGTCCAGAGGTTGAAAAAAACAAAATTCCCTATTCTATGCTTCCTCCATCCTTATTTTTTTATTTTAATGGACCAAAACTTGTGTGTGTGTGTATGTGTGTGTGTGTGTGTGTGTGTGTGTGTGTGTGTGTGTCTGTGTCTGTGTGTGTGTGTGTGTGTGTGTGTGTGTGTGTGTGTGTGTGTCTGTGTCTGTGTGTGTGTGTCTGTGTGTGTGTGTGTGTGTGTTTGCTGTGTGATGTCCAGAGGTCTGTAGTACAAACCCAGACCACCGTGCCCTGCATGTCCTGCCCCCATGAGAGAGAAAGATCATGAGCCTCACCCTCACTCACATGTGGCATTTTAAGACTATTGAAAGGACAACTGTAGACATGAACGGAGGGGGGGGACAACATGCTTCAAAGGGCCGCGTGTCCGACCCCCGACAATGACTAACCCCCCTGTATATGGGCGCACACTCTACCAGGCGAGCTACCCGGGCGCCGTGAAGAAACTGGCTGAAATGCAGAGAAGCGTCAACGTTTTTGTCTTTTCTGGACATGTCTGTCCGGGACTCAGACCGGCGTTCGTCCCTGGAGGTAAATGTCCCCGTGGTGTCCGTGCACGTCTGCGTTGTTCTTCTAACTGTACTCAGAATCCCCCCCCCCCATGTCGTTGTCGTTGCTTGACGAGTTTCTACAGACGAGTTTGAAATAAATATTTTTGCCAAAACAATTTAATGTTTTTTTGTTGATTAAAACTTAGAATTCAGAGATGTGTGTTCGTCAATAGAAGAAGAAGAAGAAGAAGAAGAAGAAGAAGAAGAAGAATTAAACCCGGGTGTCATTTCCCGGGTCAAAATAAGACAAATTGGACATTTTTGTCCCTTTGTCCCTAGATGGTCTTTATATGTCTGTCCCTAGATGATCTTTACATGTCTGTCCCTAGATGGTCTGTATATGTCTGTCCCTAGATGGTCTTTATATGTCTGTCCCTAGATGATCTGTATATGTCTGTCCCTAGATGGTCTTTACATGTCTGTCCCTAGATGGTCTGTATATGTCTGTCCCTAGATGGTCTGTATATGTCTGTCCCTAGATGGTCTGTATATGTCTGTCCCTAGATGGTCTTTACATGTCTGTCCCTAGATGGTCTGTATATGTCTGTCCCTAGATGGTCTGTATATGTCTGTCCCTAGATGGTCTGTATATGTCTGTCCCTAGATGGTCTTTACATGTCTGTCCCTAGATGGTCTGTATATGTCCGTCCCTATAGATGATCTGTATATGTCTGTCCCTAGAGGGTCTTTATATGTCTGTCCATAGATGATCTGTATATGTCTGTCCCTAGATGGTCTTTACATGTCTGTCCCTAGATGGTCTGTATATGTCCGTCCCTATAGATGAT
>NW_023266506.1:0-2653 GCF_013103735.1 Etheostoma cragini
TCACACATATATCACACATATACACATATATATCACACATGTACACATATATATCACACATATACACACATATACACATATATATCACACATATTTCACATATATCCCACATATATATCACACATATACACACATATACACATATATATAACACATATTTCACATATATCACACATATATCACACATATACACATATATATCCCACATATATATCACACATATACACACATATACACATATATATCACACATATTTCACATATATCACACATACACACATATACATACAAATACACACATATATCACACATATACACATATATATCACACATATACACACATATACACATATATATCACACATATTTAACATATATCACACATATATCACATATATACACATATAAATCATACATATACACATATATATCACACATATATGTGTGATATATGTGTATATATACACATATATCACACATATTTCACATATATCACACATACACACATATACATACAAATACACACATATATCACACATATACACATAATTCCTCATTTCTGGTTTTCTAACTCAAACATTAGGTATAATTTCCTATAAATGAGGCTTATTGACCATAAATTCAAAAAATAACTGTAAAACTAAAGTTAAAAAGTCAGTGTAACGTTGTGTTAAACGTAAAAAAAATGACAAACAGTGAAAAAAAGGGACAAAAACGTAAGAAAAAGTTAAAAACATCGATAAAAAGTGTCAAGTGTTGATTTTCAATTTTGACGGGAAGACAACACGAGGGTTAAATTACCGTAATATCTGTTGTGAGATTATCGTGTCGTCGATCTGTGAGCAGAAGATGCTTCGCGTCAAAGACGAGGAGATGAGTCGCGGCGGCGGCGCCAGGGGGCGGGGCCTGGTGAGGAAGGGGGCGGGGCATCAGACCGAGGACGAGGACGAGGAGGACGGAGACGAAGACGCGGTCTTCAGTGAGAGCGAGCTGGAGCTGTATGAGCAGTACAAAGCTGCCGGGTACAGAGACCTGGTCAGTGGGACGGGGGACGCATCTGCACTACACACACACAGAGGACAGGCAGGGACACGGAGGACAGACAGGCAGAGAGACAGAGAGACAGAGAAACAAAGAGACAGACAGGCAGACAGACAGAGAGACCGGTAGACAAAGAGACAGACAGACAGACAGAGAGACAGAGAGACAGAGAGACCGGTAGACAAAGAGACAGACAGGCAGACAGACAGAGAGACCGGTAGACAAAGAGACAGACAGACAGACAGAGAGACAGAGAGACAGAGAGACCGGTAGACAAAGAGACAGACAGACAGACAGAGAGACAGAGAGACAGAGGGACCGGTAGACAAAGAGACAGACAGACAGAGAGACAGAGAGACAAAGAGACAGACAGGCAGACAGACAAGTAGTATGAAATTAACATACTAAGGTTTTGGACATACTCAAACATCTCAAAGTTTTAGCTACTAAATAGCATTAGCATAGCATGTTATAAATAGCATTAGCATTGCCAGTTTTAAATAGCATTAGCATAGAATGATAGAAATAGCATTAGCATAGCCTGTTAGAAATAGCATTAGCATAGCCTGTTA
Organism: Etheostoma cragini; assembly: GCF_013103735.1. Lineage (NCBI taxonomy): Eukaryota > Metazoa > Chordata > Actinopteri > Perciformes > Percidae > Etheostoma > Etheostoma cragini. Next base: position 1,612 of record NW_023266506.1, read on the forward strand.
GAAATAGCATTAGCATTGCCTGTTTTAAATAGCATTAGCATCGAATGATAGAAATAGCATTAGCATAGCCTGTTAGAAATAGCATTAGCATAACCTGTTAGAAATAGCATTAGCACAGCATGCTAGTCTGGGATTTTGTAAACAACCGCGTGTTTTGGACCAATCAGCCGCCAGAACAGGCATTTCATGGGCTGTGATGCGTCTTCCTGTTGCAGGTGTGGCACAGCGAGGAAGAGGACGCTCAGTCGGACTCTCTGAGGAAGAAGGCCGTGAAGGTGAAACACGTCAAGAGACGACAGAAGAAGACGGAGAAGAAGGTAAAAGAGAGGACGGTTTTTCAGCAATTCGTTGTGTCTAAGTGACTGATGGGAACGTTTTTTGTTTAAAGGGCCCATATTACATTCTGCTCCTCTTCAGGTCCATAACTGTATTTTGAGGTTGGACCAGAACAGGTTTCCGTGGTTTCATCTTCTAAAATCACCATATTGTTGTTATACTGCACATTGCTGCAGATCCTGTTTTCAGCCTGTGTGTTTAGGTCTCTGTTTTATCTCCAGAGTGAGACATCTCCCTAGTTTTATCTCCAGAGTGAGACATCTCACTAGTTTTATCTCCAGAGTGAGACATCTCTCTAGTTTTATCTCCAGATTGAGACATCTCTCTAGTTTTATCTCCAGAGTGAGACATCTCACTAGTTTTATCTCCAGAGTGAGACATCTCTCTAGTTTTATCTCCAGAGTGAGACATCTCTCTAGTTTTATCTCCAGAGTGAGACATCTTACTATTTTTATAGAGAGTGAGACATCTCTCTAGTTTTATCTCCAGAGTGAGACATCTCCAGAGTGAGACATCTCGCTAGTTTTATCTCCAGAGTGAGACATCTCACTAGTTTTATCTCCAGAGTGAGAAATCTCTCTAGTTTTATCTCCAGAGTGAGACATCTCACTAGTTTTATCCCCAGAGCGAGACATCTCTCTAGTTTTATCTCCAGAGTGAGACATCTCACAAATATTATACAGAGTGAGACATCTCTCTAGTTTTA
>NW_023266507.1:0-4296 GCF_013103735.1 Etheostoma cragini
GTGTGTGTGTGTGTGTGTGTGTGTGTGTACCTGTGTGTGTGTGTGTGTGTGTACCTGCAGTGCTTTCTGCTCCCTGCTGGAGAACAGCTCCGTGCTCGTGCTTCTGAAGCGGTCTCCTACGTACCCGGACGAGTTGGCGATGCGTCTGGTGAGGCCGCAGCGCCGGTCTCTGCCGCAGCAAGACCCGTCCCCGTCCCCCTCCGGAAAGTCCACGTTGTCCCCATCGTCTCTGTCCACGTCTCCGCTGCCGAGCCCCGAGGACAGACCGTCACATTTCCGGTTGTCTTGACTCAGATCCGGCAGATTAAAGCCTCCATTTGTGGGATTTCCAGGTGAAACGGGCTGAAAACTGCCCCCAAATGTCAGGACCCGGTCTCTCTTATACCCCAGAGACTCGCCTCTGGGGGGCGCACTTCTGCAATCTGGACAACAACTTCCACACGCAGGCGCTCGGAGACTGTCTCCGCAGTCTGGACGCATGGAAGTTGGACATCTGGGGTTGCCGTGGGTCGGTCCAGATTCAGACGTTAGGGGGTTCAGGTTTCTGCAACATGGACCCACAAAATGTCCGCTGACTGGAGGTGGATCTCCGCTTGGGTCAGAGTCGACACAAAATGGAGGCCGGGGATTCAACGTCGGCCCTTCTGAGAGACATAAAGCATCCGATTGGTTTCCATTTTTGGAGTTTTTCTCAAGGTTATAAGGATCCGATTGGTTTTCATTTTTGGAGTTTTTCTCAAGGTTAAAAGCATCCGATTTGTTGCCATTTTTGTAGTTCTTCTCAAGGATATACGGATCCGATTGGTTGCCATTTTTGTAGTTTTTCTCAAGGTTAACATCTGTGTTGTCCGAGGTCTTTGACGTCGCTTCGTCTCCGTTCAGATCTCGGTTGCATGGGGGACTTCTCGGGTTGATGCTAACACACTCTAGGGACCTGGTCTTCATAAGTCCTGGGACCCGGGGATTCAACTTGGGACTTTCTGATGAACATCTGTCCCCAAAGGATGAACTCTTTGTGAACTCTTCGGTTGCCACGGAGTTAGGTTTGGCGTTGTCACGCCAACAACTGTCCAACGGGTTGTGTCCTGGGTCTGTGTTGACGTGAGGCCGATCCGAGTCTTCAGCACCACAGACTCCGGTTTTAGACTTTCTTGAAAATTGCCGTGGAGACGTCCGAGCGCAGCGCATCGTCTGCTCCTCGGGGAGGTCTGGGATCGGACTCAGGGACTCCTCCTTTTCGAGGGTGTCCTCCTGGACGTCGTCGCTATGACGATGAAAACAAGAAGAGATCAGAGAGAGAGATCAGGATGTTGTTAATGTTACATTTCTTTATTACAATCAACACTGAAATTATTAAAGGCACTAGCAAGCTGCTGAGGGGGGGGGGGGGTCCTTAAAGCTGCATTATATCTGATCTCCTGCGGAGGGGGGGGGGGGGGACTCATAGCAGATCTCCACAGAACAATGGGGGACAGTACGCATCCTCTGTCCACTGATATGCGGTCTATGGGTTACTTACCTCCAGTTATTCCTGTTCTTGGGCTTTAAGTCTGGTCTCTGCACGGCAGCCTGGGTGGCAGGAGGCGGTTTCGGAGGACCTCTGTCTGGGATTTGGTTCCAGCTCTCGGCGCCAAGCCTAGAGGAATCTCTGAAGCTGGAGCTGTGCATGGTGATGGACAAACCATCACCCGGCTCCTCCTGGACCAGCTCGATGCAGACCTCCTCTCTGGTACAAGGGAGGCTTTTGCTTGAAGCTGTGATGGTTTTGTTTGTGGACTTTTCACTCCCTTTGTCCCTGTTTTGGGAGCTGTCAACATCCAGCCTATCCTGGTCCCGGTTCAGATCTAAGTTCCAGGTTTTGTCTTGGGTCTCAATTTGCTTGAGACTAGCATGGGAGGAAACAGACGGAGGCGCCATTCCTTGAGAGTTCTGGTACGCCATAAAGTCCCCCTGGTTGGGATGGACTCCAATATAAGGAAGTCCATGTTTTGGTTGGTAAAAGCTGCTGTTGCCGAGCAGGGCGGGGTGTGTGTAGACGGGTCCTTTGCCGGGTGTCGTCATGCGTTGCAAGGACATATTCTCAGCAACGGAGTACGGGATGTAGCGGTTGGTGTACCCTAAACCAGGAGGGAGGTAGGAGTCGTAGATATCACTGGAGGAGTTTCCAGTCCCCCCCAAACGAGACTGCTGTTTCTGCAGTGGATGAAGTTCGTGAAGTTCTGGTTTAGTGATGCTCTGTTTCCCGGGACGAGTCTCTTCTAGTCTTTGGGCTTTCTCCAAATCTGGAGGAGGCGCTCGTTGCCATTCGACTTTGGCCTTTGGGGAAGGACACGATGCGGAGGGTCTTCCCTGGGAGGCAGGGATGCTTCTTACCTCGACGGTCTTGGAGCCAGGGGAGTTTTGAGGCTGTGGATTGTGAGAAACATTCTCTAAGCTCTTGTTTTTCTTTATAATTTGGGAGCTTCTGCTGTGGTCCGAGCCGTCAGCGGCAGATAAAGGACCCGGGACAACCCAATTCGAGGGTACACTGCCGATCGTTTCAGGACGATCTGGAGTCTTTTCTGGTGTAACAGGAAGGGTTCGACCCTGCTTAAGTTTTTGGTCCTTACTGGTTAGCAACCCGTAACAAGTTGGTGGTAAAAACTTGGCCCTGGAATCTAGTTTGGATGGGAATCCAGTTGTGAATGCTTCCAACTCTTTGGCAGACAGATGCGAGGGTATGTCCACGGGGTTTTTGGCAAGTTTTTGAGGTCCAGTTCTGTCCAGTGATGTCTTGGCAGGTGATGAACACGTCTCTGCATTTGAGCGGTTTGAGGAGTTTTTTTCTTTGGCCTGGCCCGTGAAAAAGGGGAGCGACGCTGACACTGAGGCTGAGGACGAGGTGGTGCTTCTGTAAAGCGCCTTCTGGAGGTCTGTAGCGGTGGTTTTGAGCTGTTGGGGTGGGGAAACTAAGCTCAGAGGATGTGTAACTGCGGGTGAATCTACAGCAGAAGTGCTAGCTGAACTGCTGACAGGAACACCACTACTTCCTTTGCTTGCTTGAGGCTGGGGCTCCTGGTGGATCTGGGGACTAAAGGCCGACTTTTCCTGGTGAACCTGAGGACCGAGGCCTTCCAATGTCTTCTCCTGGGAGTGAGGAAGAGGGGAAAGGACAGAAGGGGCTGGAGTTGCCGTAGGGATTCTGATTAAAGACCCCATCGGGGGGGAAATATGCGCCTGGCCGTAATGAGGCAGGTAGTAAAGTCTCTCCTCCCCAGGTGCACCGCCCCCTGTCGCACACAAGGATTGATACGCCAGCGGTTGGTGGAGGAAGGGGGACGGCTGGGAAAGGAAGGACGCCTTGTACGCCATGTCCAGGAAGGGGTACATTGTTGCATCAGCGTAAGGGCTGATCCACGGCAACCTCAGGAAGCTGCCGGCGCCGGTCAAGACCAGGTCTGACTGCTTATCGCTGGGCAATACTCGGCGGTCCATCCCTGAACCGTCAACTCCTGCAGCAGGGACCACCTGGGGCTTCTGTAACCCCTGGGGCTGGGTCTTATAAAGTCCAACATATCCGGATTTCTGTCCATCCAGGAGCGTTACACCTGGCTTGTACAGGAGATCGTAGCCCAGCGGGAGAGAGCCAGCCTCCTGGGGCTTTTCTGCAGAGAGGGGGTGGATGCCGGGGTAGAAGACTCCTCCCAAGGGGCGGTAGTTTTCTCCCACAGCGTTGCGGTCAATGTTGAGGGCAGCTAGCGGGTTCATCCTGTAAGATGCACTGGCATCTACCTGTAACATGAAGCAGAGAGTTCATTTATAAAATAAGTACTAGAGAGGGGCTCAAGGCACGTCCAGCTGGGAGGAGGCCTTGGGGAAGACCCAGGACTAGGTGGAGAGGTTATATCTCCAACCTGGCCCGGGAACGCCTCGGGATCCCTAACAGGGACGTTGTAAAGGGTCCTCTGGTGGACAGACTATGCAACACCATCACTAACAGGGACGTTGTAGAGTGTCCTCTGGTGGACAGACTATGCAACGCCATCACTAACAGGGACGTTGTAGAGCGTCCTCTGGTGGACAGACTATGCAACACCATCACTAACAGGGACGTTGTAGAGCGTCCTCTGGTGGACAGACAACACCATCACTAACAGGGACGTTGTAGAGCGTCCTCTGGTGGACAGACTATGCAACGCCATCACTAACAGGGACGTTGTAAAGGGTCCTCTGGTGGAAAGACTATGCAACACCATCACTAACAGGGACGTTGTAGAGTGTCCTCTGGTGGACAGACTATGCAACGCCATCACTAAC
>NW_023266508.1:0-3290 GCF_013103735.1 Etheostoma cragini
ATACTGTATATATATATATATATATATATATATGTACATGTACATATACACACACACGTTGGTAGAGTGATCGCAGTGGGAATCTAACCCTGGTCTCCAACACCAACAACATGGGCACAGATCCAGTCACCACCCATCACATTCATCACTATTTCCACTTTTCATTTCAATTATTGAGATAAAATACACATAAAATACAGATGTAATACAGATATAATACAGATAAAATACAGATATAATACAGATAAAATACACATCAAATACACATCAAATACACATAAAGTACACATAAAATACACACAAAATACACATAAAATACACACAAAATACAGATAAAATACACACAAAATACACATAAAATACACATAAAATACACACAAAATACACATAAAATACACATAAAATACACATAAAATACACACAAAATACAGATAAAACACACACAAAATACACAGAAAATACACATAAAATACACATAAAATACACAAAAAATACAGATAAAATACACACAAAATACACATAAAATACACACAAAATACAGATAAAATACACACAAAATACACATAAAATACACATAAAATACACACAAAATACACATAAAATACACATAAAATACACATAAAATACACACAAAATACACATAAAATACACATAAAATACACACAAAATAAACATAAAATACACATAAAATACACATAAAATACACACAAAATACACATAAAATACACATAAAATACAGATATAATACAGATAAAATACACACAAAATACAGATAAAATACAGATAAAATACACACAAAATACACATAAATACACATAAAATACAGATATAATACAGATAAAATACACAAAAAATACACATAAAATACACATAAAATACACATAAAAACAGATAAAATACAGATATAATACAGATATAATACAGATATAATACAGATAAAATACAGATAAAATACAGATATAATAAAGATATAATACGGATAAAATACAGATATAATACACATATAATTTACATATAATACAGATACAATACATCGCCCCTCACCAGATCCCATGCAGCGCTCTGTAGAGGTGCGTCTCTGTTGGTCACACATCCAGTCTACCTGGAACAGATATAATACACATATAATACATATAAAAACAGATATAATACACATATAATACACATATAATACACATATAATACACATATAATACATTGCCCCTCACCAGATCCCATGCAGCGCTCTGTAGAGGTGCGTCTCTGTTGGTCACACATCCAGTCTACCTGGAACAGCTGCGACCGTGACTGATCACCTGAAGTCTCGAGGCCCCACGAGATCTCGCGATATCACAGGATGTAGTTTCTATGAACAGAACTACAAAACCTCCGACCTGCTGACTCTAGGACGTCTCCGCCCGTTAGGACGTCTCCAAGGTGGGGTGTAGGGAATAGTAGTATCAGTACTATATGTTTGTATATATAAAGTAGTATTGGTATTAAATATAAATAGTATTGAGTAAAAGTTGACATATTCCAGTCTGTGATTATCATCAACATCCATTCCTTTAATTTTAGTCTCAATAATTCCTAATTTCTGCTTTTCTAACTCAAACATTAGGTATTATTTCCTATAAATGAGGTTTATTGACCATAAAGTCCAGAAATAACTGTAAAACTAAAGTTAATAAGTTAGTGTTACGTAGAGTTAAACATCAAAAAAAGTGACAAACATTGTTCAAAATTTCAGAAATGTAAGAAAATGTTAATAGGGTTAGTTGGTATAAGGTCGCCATAAGTTATACAATAAACAGTTAAATCAATCAATCAATCAATCAATCAATCAATCAATCATAATGTATTTCTAGAGCACTTCACAGCAACCAGCAGGGTCCGAAGTGTTGACATCACCTCGTCCAATAGAAAGAGTGAAGATAGAAAACAGTCAAATCACCTCGTCCAATAGAAAGAGTGAAGATAGAAAACAGTCAAATCAGAACAGGAAACACAGAATCAAAAGAAGCAATGACAGCCATCATAAACATGAACAACATAAACATAGATGAAGCTTTTTAACGTCCGCTCCAGATTAGTAATCGTTAATAAGCAGATCCCGGGCCCCCCCTGAGGGCCTCTGGATGCTTCCACAGTGAGCTGTCTGAGCTCAGATCCATGTCCCATCCGCCCGAGACCACTACGTGACTCAGTGTTGTGGACTAATGTATTCAGACTCACACACAAAGCACACATAAAAACGCCTGCGTGCTCAAACACACATCAGCTGTTCCTCCAGCGCTCCTCGCTCTCCCGCTGAACACAAAAGTTGTTGTTTCTGCCAAAAAGAATAATTTGGACATTAATAAGAAGTAAGCAACTCAAATTCCCTGAAACAGAAGCGTAAGGGTCCCGGTCTGGCCGACGAGGCTGAGACTGGAACCCATGGATACACACAGGAGGGAACGAGCTGCCGATTCAGCGTCTGGGCTGGTGAATGTACAGGTTTGTGACAGGATCCAGTCCCCCATGTGGACTAACTGCTGACCTGTGAGCTCCTAACACTGGGGTCTGTTTCTGGATCACGAAGACCTCCTATTGTCAAACTTGGCTCGGTTGTATCACACAGACGAAGATAGAGATGTTGGGACGGGATCTGCTCTGATCCAGTTTAAGCATCACAAAACATCTACGTACACACTTCGCTTTCAAAATATTCAATGTGTTCTGGATCTGATCCAGGTTTTATCGCTATATGCTTTAACCCTCGTGTTCTCATTTTTTTTATTACAAAAAATTGGCTCTACAAACAAAATGTCAACATAAAAAATATCAAAAACATTTGGAAAAAATATTTTTTAAATATTGTAGCTCTGCAGCCAGGGAAGTGTTCTGCAACCAGGGACTTGATCTGCAACCAGGGACTTGATCTGCAACCAGGGACTTGTTCTGCAACCAGGGACTTGATCTGCAACCAGGGACTTGTTTTGCAACCAGGGACTTGTTCTGCAACCAGGCACTTGTTTTGCAACCAGGGACTTGTTCTGCAACCAGGGACTTGTTCTGCAACCAGGGACTTGTTTTGCAACCAGGGACTTGTTCTGCAACCAGGGACTTGTTCTGCAACCAGGGACTTGTTTTGCAACCAGGGACTTGTTCTGCAACCAGGGACTTGTTCTGCAACCAGGGAAGTGTTCTGCAACCAGGGACTTGTTCTGCAACATGGGACTTGTTCTGCAACCGGGGACTTGTTCTGCAACCGGGGACTTGTTCTGCAACCAGGGACTTGTTCTGCAACCAGGGACTTGTTCTGCAAC
>NW_023266509.1:0-242 GCF_013103735.1 Etheostoma cragini
AGCATGTAAAAAATAGTCATAGTATAGCATGTAGAAAAGAGTCATATTATAGCATGTTAAAAATAGTCATAGTATAGCTTGTAAAAAAGAGTCATATTATAGCATCTAAAATATAGTCATAGTATAGCATGTAGAAAAGAGTCATATTATAGCATGTTAAAAACAGTCATAGTATAGCATGTTAAAAATAGTCATAGTATAGCATGTTAAAAATAGTCATAGTATAGTATGGTAAAAAATAG
>NW_023266509.1:334-510 GCF_013103735.1 Etheostoma cragini
TATTAAAAATAGTCATAGTATAGCATGGTAAAAAATAGTCAGATTATAGCATGTAAAAAATAGTCATGGTATAGCATGGTAAAAAATAGTCAGATTATAGCATGTTAAAAACAGTCATAGTATAGCATGGTAAAAAATAGTCAGATTATAGCATGTAAAAAATAGTCATGGTATAG
>NW_023266509.1:523-977 GCF_013103735.1 Etheostoma cragini
GTTAAAAATAGCCATCGTAAACTATGTTAAAAATAGTCATATTATAGCATCTAAAAAATAGTCATAGTATAGCATGTTAAAAATAGTTATAATACAGCATGTTAAAAATAGTCATAGTATAGCATGTTAAAAATAGTCATAGTATAGCATATTAAAAATACTCATAGTATAGCATATTAAAAATAGTCATAGTATAGCATATTAAAAAGAGTCATAGTATAGCATGTAAAAAATAGTCATAGTATAGCATGTTAAAAATAGTCATAGTATAGCATGTAGAAAAGAGTCATATTATAGCATGTTAAAAATAGTCATAGTATAAAATGTAAAAAATAGTCATAGTATCGCATGTAAGAAAGAGTCATATTATAGCATCTAAAAATAGTCATAGTATAGCATGTTAAAAATAGTCATAGTATAGCATGTTAAAAATAGTCATAGTATAGCATGTTAA
>NW_023266509.1:1192-1661 GCF_013103735.1 Etheostoma cragini
AAATAGCCATAGTAAACTATGTTAAAAATAGTCATAGTATAGCATGTAAAAAATAGTCATATTATAGCATGTTAAAAATAGTCATAGTATAGTATGGTAAAAAATAGTCAGATTATAGCATGTAAAAAATAGTCATGGTATAGCATGTTAAAAATAGTCATAGTATAGCATGTTAAAAATAGTCATAGTATAGCATGTTAAAATTAGTCATAGTATAGCATGTTATAAATAGTCATAGTATAGTATGGTAAAAGATAGTCAGATTATAGCATGTAAAAAATAGTCATAGTATAGCATGTTAAAACCAGTCATAGTCATAGCATTTAAAAAAGTCATATTATAGAATGTTAAAAATAGTCATAGTACAGCATGTTAAAAATAGTCATATTATAGCATGTGTAAATAGTCATGTTATAGCATGTAGAAAAGAGTCAGATTATAGCATGTAAAAAATAGTCATGGTATAGCA
>NW_023266509.1:1671-1989 GCF_013103735.1 Etheostoma cragini
AGCCATAGTAAACTATGTTAAAAATAGTCATAGTATAGCATATAAAAAAGAGTCATATTATAGCATCTGAAAATAGTCATAGTATAGCATGTTAAAAATAGTCATAATACAGCATGTTAAAAATAGTCATAGTATAGCATGTTAAAAATAGTCATAGTATAGCATATTAAAAATAGTCATAGTATAGCATGTAAAAAAGTCATATTATAGCATCTAAAAAATAGTCATAGTATAGCATGTAAAAATAGTCATAGTATAGCATGTAGAAAAGAGTCATATTATAGCATGTTAAAAATAGTCATAGTATAGCATGTAAAA
>NW_023266510.1:0-1274 GCF_013103735.1 Etheostoma cragini
GACAACGTGAAGACAACGTGAAGACAACATGAGGGCAACGTGAAGATAACGTGAAGACGACATGGGGACAACGTGAAGACAACATGAGGGCAACATGAAGACAACATGAAGACAACATGAAGACAACATGAAGACAACATGAGGGCAACGTGAAGACAACATGAAGACAACGTGAAGACAACATGAAGACAACATGAGAACAACATGAAGACAACGTGAAGACAACGTGAAGACAACGTGAAGACAACATGAAGACAACATGAGAACAACATGAAGACAACATGAAGACAACATGAAGACAACATGAGGACAACATGAAGACAACATGAAGACAAATGAGGGCAACATGAGGACATTATGAAGACAACATGAAGACAACGTGAAGACAACGTGAAGACAACGTGAAGACAACATGAAGACAACATGAGGGCAACGTGAAGACAACGTGAAGACAACGTGAAGACAACATGAAGACAACATGAAGACAACATGAAGACAACATGAGAACAACATGAAGACAACATGAAGACAACATGAAGACAACATGAAGACAACATGAAGACAACATGAGGGCAACGTGAGGACAACATGAAGACAAATGAGGGCAACATGAGGACATTATGAAGACAACATGAAGACAACGTGAAGACAACGTGAAGACAACATGAGGGCAACGTGAAGATAACGTGAAGACGAAATGGGGACAACGTGAAGACAACATGAGGGCAACATGAAGACAACATGAAGACAACATGAAGACAACATGAGAACAACGTGAAGACAACGTGAAGACAACGTGAAGACAACATGAAGACAACATGAAGACAACATGAGAACAACATGAAGACAACGTGAGGACAACGTGAGGACAACGTGAGGACAACGTGAGGACAACGTGAGGGCAACAAAATTTGAAAGTGATGTCGTGCAAAAGACCAACGGTTCCCCGGGCAACGCGTCCCCGTCTCACGATTTAATCACCGATCATTCAATTACCCTGAAACACGATCTGCTGCCCCCCCCACGCCCCAGCCGGCTAACACCAAATATCCCCAAGGTAGGTAGATAGGTAGGGAATACGGTGGGGAAAGGAGGGAGCAAGGGAGGAAGGATAGAGAGAGAGATAGAGAGATAGAGAGATAGAGTGATAGAGTGATAGAGAGAGAGAGAGTGATAGAGTGATAGAGTGATAGAGTGATAGAGAGAGATAGAGTGATAGAGATAGAGATAGAGAGATAGAGAGATAGAGAGATAGAGAGAGATAGAGTGATAGA
>NW_023266511.1:0-2799 GCF_013103735.1 Etheostoma cragini
AAGCTTTTTGCATGAAATCATCATAAAGTTATTTTCTGCATCTCCATTTTCTTTTTATTCCCATTCATTCTTTCCGTTGTGGTGTTTTTTTCCTTTTTCTTTCCGTGGTGTGTTTTCCGTGGTCATGTGACCCGGCTGCAGCCAGACTGCAGCTGGCGGGGGCCGCGGGTGGAGCCGGTAGTCGGGGGCGGCTGCAGCGGTGCCTGAGGAGAGGCCGCAGCCTGCAGCAGCGCATGCAGCAGCACCAGGACCCAGAGGAGCAGCCCAGGTACCCGGGTCCAGCAGCAGCCACACGGCGCCGGCTGATTCTGCTGCCGTCATGGAGCCTTCAAAAAAATCTAAACTTTTTAACAAAAATCTAAACTTTAAAAACAAAAATCTAAACTTTTAACAAAAATCTAAACTTTTAACAAAAATCTAAACTTTTAAACAAAAAAATTTAAAAACGTTTTCAGAAAAATTTAAAAACTTTTTCAGAAAAATTTAAAAACTTTTTCAGAAAAATTTAAAAACTTTTTCAGAAAAATTTAAAAACTTTTTCAGAAAAAAAAAACTAAACTTTTTCAGAAAAATGTAAAAACTTTTTCAGAAAAATGTGAAAACTTTTTCAGAAAAATTTAAAAAAAAAATCGTAACAAAAAAATTGTGTTCCCAAAAAGCCCCAAATGACGTTGTTAAACGTCTCGTTTGTCCCCAACTCAAAGCCATTCAGTGTCCTGTCACTGAGGAGAGGCCGCAGCCTGCAGCAGCGCATGCAGCAGCACCAGGACCCAGAGGAGCAGCCCAGGTACCCGGGTCCAGCAGCAGCCACACGGCGCAGGCTGATTCTGCTGCCGTCATGGAGCCTTCAAAAAAATCTAAACTTTTTAACAAAAATCTAAACTTTTAAAACAAAAATCAAAACTTGAAAAAAAAAATCTAAACTTTTAAACAAAAATCTAAACTTTTTTACAAAAAATAAAAAAACTTCTTAAAACAAATTTCTAAACTTTTTCAGGAATTTTTCAAAAAACGTTTTCAGTTTTTTTTTCTCCAAAACTTCAACAAAAAAATCCAAACTGTTTCAGAACAATTTAAAAACGTTTTCAGAAAAATTTAAAAACTTTTTCAGAAAAATTTAAAAACTTTTTCAGAAAAATTTAAAAACTTTTTCAGAAAAATGTAAAAACTTTTTCAGAAAAATTTAAAAACTTTTAAAAAAAAGAATTGTGTTCCCAAAAAAAGCCCCAAATGACGTTATCAAACGTCTCGTTTGTCCCCAACTCAAAGGCATTCAGCAGCCTGCAGCAGCGCATGCAACAGCACCAGGACCCAGAGGAGCAGCTCGGGTACCCGGGTCCAGCAGCAGCCATGGAGCCTTTAAGGCCGCTGTGGCTCAGAGGTAGAGCGGTTGTCTGCCAATCGTAAGGTTGGGGGTTCAATCCCTGGCTCTGCAGTCCCATGTCGAAGTGTCCTTGGGCAAGACCCTGAACCCTGAGATGCCTCAGATGCTGCGCACCGGAGTGTGAATGTGTGTGAGTGTGTATCTGATGAGCAGGTGTGTAAGTGTGTGTGTGAGTGTGTACCTGATGAGCAGAAGTGTAAGTGTGTGTGAGTGTGTATCTGATGAGCAGGTGTGTAAGTGTGTGTGTGAGTGTGTATCTGATGAGCAGGTGTGTAAGTGTGTGTGTGAGTGTGTATCTGATGAGCAGGTGTGTAGATGTGTGTGTGTGTATCTGATGAGCAGTTGTGTAGGTGTGTAGATGTGTGTGAGTGTGTATCTGATGAGCAGGTGTGTAGATGTGTGTGAGTGTGTGTATCTGATGAGCAGGTGTGTGTGAGTGTGTATCTGATGAGCAGGTGTGTAGATGTGTGTGAGTGTGTGTATCTGATGAGCAGGTGTGTGTGAGTGTGTATCTGATGAGCAGGTGTGTAGATGTGTGTGAGTGTGTATCTGATGAGCAGGTGTGTAGATGTGTGTGAGTGTGTATCTGATGAGCAGGTGTGTAGATGTGTATGAATGTGTGTGAAGGTGAATGTTTCCTGTAGATGTAAAAGCGCTTTGAGCAGTTGTTAAGAGTAGAAAAATATATTAATCCAAAAAATCTAAACTTTTTAACAAAAATCTAAACTTTTGAAATCAAATTTCCAAAGTTTTTCAGGAATTTTAAAAAAAAAAAATCAACTTTTCCAGAAAAATTTCTAAACTTTTCCAGAAAAATTTCTTAACTTTTTCAGAAATCTTTAAAACTAAAAAAAAAAAAATCTAAATCTTTAAAAAAAAATTGTGTTCCCAAAAAGCCCCAAATGACGTTATCAAACGTCTCGTTTGTCCCCAACTCAAAGACATTCAGTGTCCCAGAGGACAGAAGACACTGGGACACGTTCACATGTAACATGATGACATCACGCAAGATTTTCCAATTCATCTTCTATCAAAATACTTAAATTTAATTTAATAAATTTAATCTCTTTCTTTCTCTCTCTCTCTTTCTCTCTCTCTCTGCAGTGAAAAGCCTCTCTCGCTCCAAATTCTTCTGACGGACAGACATTCCGACCAACCAGCTTCCAGTCTGGACGAGCCGGCCCCGCCCCTCCCCCCCTGCCTCGTTAAGCCCCTCCCCCCAACAATGAACTCAGTGTCGGCGTCCCTCGGCGCCGGGGCCCCTACAGGTTCACCCAGGGAGGACGGCGGGCCCGGGGGCCCCTGCTCTCGCTTCGGGAAACCCCAGGGACTGGCGACTCCGCCCCCCCAGCCTGAGGAGGCGGAGCATCCTGTCCAGTGGACCCAATCACATGCCCCCCCGTCACGTCTTGACG
>NW_023266512.1:0-1094 GCF_013103735.1 Etheostoma cragini
CCCCCCCCCCCCCCACTGCCCCTAACCCTAATTGTCTGTGTGTGACAGGACGGCTCTGGCTCGGTTCAGACAGGCTCAGATGGAGGAGGGGAAGGTCAAGGTCAGTTTCTACTTCCTGTTCTTCTGTTTGTACTTCCTGTTCTAATGTTTTACATCATCAATTATGCCTCAGTTCTGTAAATGAAAGTCTCTCTCTCCTACCTGTCTGTCTCTCACCTGTCTGTCTTTTTAGGAGCGGAGACCTTTTCTGGCGTCAGAATGCAGTGAACTTCCTAAAGCTGAGAAATGGAGACGGCAGGTACGAACACTTCCTGTAGTTTCTTTTTCATTAAGACTACAGATAACACTGCAGCTAGAGAGCAGTCCAAAGCTAGCTGCAGCTAACAACAAGCTAGCCCAGCCAGCTAGCTGATTGGCTAGCCAGCTCCCAAACCCGCCTTTAACTCGTTTGTTTACCTTGTTGAAGCTAGTTTCTATCTTTAATGTCACCAATATTTTTGTGTGTGTTCCTAATGTTTAACGGAACGGCTTGTTTTGGGACATGTAGCTAGCTAGCATGCTAACACATGGGAGCTATGTGGGTCATCATGGGGCTGACCTGTTAGCATAGCAGCTGTTAGCATAGCAGCTAGCTGCTGGGGATATTTTAATCATCATTAAAAACAGAAAGGCGATGCATACACATGGTGGTGTGTGTGTGTGTGTGTGTGTGTGTGTGTGTGTGTGTGTGTGTGTGTGTGTGTGTGTAGACTCCCTAGCTCGGGTTAACTCTGGTTTGTCGTTGTGTTTCAGATCATCAGTGAGATCTCAAAGAAAGTCGCTCAGATCCAGAACGGTGAGAACCCCGTCTGTCTCTCACCTGTCTGTCTGTCTCTGACCTGTCTCTCTCTAACCTGTCTCTGGCCTGTCTGTCTCTGACCTGTCTCTGACCTGTCTCTCTCTAACCTGTCTCTAACCTTTCTCTCTCTAACCTGTCTCTGGCCTGTCTGTCTCTGACCTGTCTCTCTCTAACTTGTCTGTCTCTGACCTGTCTCTCTCTAACTTGTCTGTCTCTGACCTGTCTCTCTCTAACCTGTCTCTGGCCTGTCTGTCTC
>NW_023266513.1:0-2390 GCF_013103735.1 Etheostoma cragini
AGAAATCTTTGTCCTTTATAGTTCTAGTTTTTTTTCCAATTCTTCTGGTCACACTTGGCACTATTTCACATCTTTTGTATGTAGTTCTCTATTCTGTCAGGACTTAAATCTATCTCCCCCCACCTCTTTTTTTTTGTTTCTTGTTACGTCAAGGCAAGAAGTATTAAGCTTTTGGGTCGTCCGTCCATCTCTACATCAGAATCAGAAATACTTTATTGACCACTGAAGGAAAACTCTGGGAAAGACGGTTTCTTCGAACCACTGACCTAAGGCTTCGATCTTTATGTTGCTACATTCCTCCACTCTACCAACTGAGCTATCAAAGGGAGCTAATACATACATACGCACTTTGTGATGAAGAAGGTTGTCACTATTTTGAAAGCAGTGCAATTACAATTTCATAGTAGGTCTACTGTGTGTCTTTAAAATTGTGCTTTCTTCTTGAAATGCATGCAGGTATACATCTTAAAGGGGTGATAGAATGCAAAAACGATTTTACCTTGTCATATGTGAATGACAACAGTTTGGTGGGTAAATAGGACATAAATAGAAGCTCAAATCCCACTGACATGCCTTTCCTCTGCAAATCTCCCATTTAAAAACTGCCGCTGAAAATCCCAACAAAGCTAAAAGATGACGTCAATATCTCACCTCTAGCTTTGTCACAGCAGATCAATCAATCAAGCTGCCTCCACGAGGATCCACAGACACAGGCAGTGCACTACGATTTGCACTTTGCCCGTGTCTGGTAACTGCTACTAACCAATTGGAAAGTTTATGAACATTTGGGCAAACAGGTATGATGGTGTATTTCAGGTTGTCGTGGCCGAGTGGTTAAGGTGATGAACTAGAAATCTATTGGGGTTTCCCCACGCGGGTTCAAATCCAATGAGAGTGGTAGCACACCAATGACACCTCACATTAAAGCCAGTTGCAAATGTACCTTCATTAGCTTTTTTGTGTTATCTCATTGGTACTGGAAACCACCCGTCTCCACCAATTTATTTCTTAGCATTTATTTTCAGTCTGTGTTACAAGATGTGTAGTGAACGTTGTATTTCCAGCAGAAAGGCAACAGTTGTGTTACTTTTTGACTATGATTTACACCATAGCAGTGCAAGCAATTTGCCCAGGTTTGATTTCCAGCCACCGCAGTTGCATTTACAGGTTTTGAAGCCATGTACAACATTTACATTACATGTTTTACCAGGTTTCTTCTTTTATTCAGTGATATTTTAATTTCCTTGCGGGAGTCATCCCAAAAGGATTAATTAAGATAAGTCTAAGTCTATCTCAGAAAAAAGTTTAAAAAAAAAATCTTCAAGGAATGTAGCTCAGTGGTAGAGCCCATGCTTTACATGTATGAGGACCTGGCATCTCCAGCAAGTGTTATGGTAGAGTCTTTAAAAGAGCTGCAAAAAATATTACCTCCTGTGGTAATCTGACTGGTTGGGTTATAGAACGTAGTGGTAGACTAAGACCTCCTGTGACACAAACTAAGCGGTATGCTCTCTCTTTTAAACCTCAGACTATCGGACAGCCCAACAAGCACTTTAAATGAACACGTTTTACAGTTTCTATTTTATTGTATTCATGTATTGTACTGTATTGCAGTATATTTATTGCATTACACATACGTTTTTATGGGTGTTTCAGCAGGTATGAGCAATGTAGTGTCCATTTTCATAGATGAAATAAAGTTGACATGCTATCATGTTTACTCTTCAGCAGGTAGAGACATTTCACTTCAGACACTTGCAGCAATATATCAATTACAGTAAATAGCAGAGGATGGTTTCGATCCATCGACCTCTGGGTTATGGGCCCAGCAAGCTTCCGCTGCGCCACTCTGCTATGCTGCTCATTAGGAAGGTCTCAGAACATTGAAGATCAAAAAAGGGTTACCAGATTTGCAGTGAGCAACAGGTGGGGCAACAGGTGTGGTAACAGGGAACAGGTGTGTTACTTTCAACAATGATTTATACAGTAGCAGTGCAAGCATTTAGCCCAGGTTTGATTTCCAGCCACCGCAGTTACATTTACAGGTTTTGAAGCCATATTAACATTAACATTACATGTTTTACCACGGTTTCTTCTTTTATTCAGTGATATTTCAAAATCCTTTTGGGAGTCATCCCAGAAGGATTAATAAAGATAAGTCTAAGTCTATCTCAGAAAACAGTCAAAAAATCTGTAAATCATCAGGAGATGTAGCTCAGTGGCAGAGCGCATGCTTTGCATGTTGTAGGACCTGGCATCTTTTTTTTAAAGATTATTTTTTGCGCATTTAAGGCCTTTATTGGACAGGAAAGCTGAAGATGTGAAAGGGGAGAGAGAGGGGGATTGACATGCAGCAAAGGGCCGCAGGCTGGATTCAAACCCGGGCCGGC
>NW_023266513.1:2400-3167 GCF_013103735.1 Etheostoma cragini
AGTAAACCTCTATATATGGGCACCCGCTCTACCCACTGAGCTATCTTGGTGCCCAGAACCTGGCATCTTGAGGAGATTTTATGGTAGAATCTTGGGCACAACCAAGCTGTTGTAGATGTAGATGTTGCAACTATCTTTTATGTGAGCTTCCTGATTACTCAGACATTGATTATTCACATGTAACACTTGTGATTGGCTGGTGTTTTAGAAAAAAAACATTGTGAGTACAGATATAAACATCAGTGAGGAATCTACCAAGTTGCCTCTTATCATTTTAGTTTTTGACACATAGTGAGGCTTACCGCGATGGTTTGGACTCAGCTTGGGTTTTTGGCTGCTCTCGAGCAAGTTCAGCCCAGGTAAATGCTCAGCCCATATTCACACAAACCTAAACCAACACACTTACTGCTGGGTACAATATTCTAAAATCACCAATGCCAGAAAAAAATGTTTGTTCCAATAACATTAACAAGCATACCATTAGTTACGGCCCCTGTGTTTGTCACAATGTGGAGATGTGATCCTTGCAAGTAGTGTGGCCGAGTGGTCTAACGCGCTGTATTAAGGCTCTAGTCTCTCTGGAGGCGTGGGTTCAAATCCCGCCACTGTCAATTACAAGTGTTACATGGCTGGAAGCCAACCAATGTTATGAGTTGGCTTTACAGTTTGTGCTGAGCTGACATCTTGGTGATTGGGTTGGTGAAGTAACTAAAATCATAAGAGGCAACTTATAAGAGGCAACTTGGTAGACTCCTTGCTGGGATTGT
>NW_023266513.1:3177-3367 GCF_013103735.1 Etheostoma cragini
CCTGAGGTTCAAGATTGGCTAAACCCTCCTTTCCAGAGGAAGGCACACACCTTCTGGTGACCCTTTCTGTAGAGAGGAAGCACCACCCTGGTCTGCCACTCCTTAGGCACTTTCACAGTCCTCCACGCGATGTTGAAGTGGCGTTTCAACCAAGACAGCCATTCCAAACCCAGAGCAGCATTTCAAAAAC
>NW_023266513.1:3377-3507 GCF_013103735.1 Etheostoma cragini
CGTGGCCAGCCAAAGTTGAGGTGTGAGAAGGATGGTTCCTCCGTCCCCTTCTTTTACCAGCAATGTCAGGTATTTCAGGTAGAAAAGTGTGGAGGACAAAAGAGGAAAAGGACCCCCACAGAAGAGCTCA
>NW_023266513.1:3517-3870 GCF_013103735.1 Etheostoma cragini
ATATTCACACTGGATCCCCTGGAGTAGCAGGGAAGTACATTTACTGCCCTGGTAAAGTATTTTCTATTTACAAAGACCGGGGCATGGAGAAGGAGATGTCCTGGAAAGAGTTCCAGGATTCTGCTTTTTATAAGTCAGAAAAATGGAGGTGGGAGGTTGAAAAAAGGAAATTTATGGACAAAGAGGGAGGGTGTTAAGTGTTGTATATATTGATCATTGATGTATTAAATAAACAAGATTTTACATTGACCAATGTTTAACGTGTCTTATTAATGAGTGTATGACGTTAAGAGAACAGTAAAATGTCTATAATTAAATGCAAAGGTTTCAGGAAATTGTAATGTTACACATAC
>NW_023266513.1:4010-4316 GCF_013103735.1 Etheostoma cragini
ATTATGCAAAAATAAAAAATAAAATGTATACATGCAAAAAACTATTTTTATCAGTTTGTGTAGGGCAGTGATAATCACATTCACCTCACACGCAAAAGGTCCGCTAACCGAAACAGGGCTGAAACAAACTTTGTTGTTTGTGTTGACTTCGCACAATTAAACTCTGCTGAGTTAAACTCTCAAGAATAGAAAAATCTCCCTGCTGTGAAATCGTGTCCAAGCCCACCAAAAGTTTCCATAGTGGTTGAACAATGCTGAAATGTTTTATAAGTCATTCCTATTACCCTAACTTTAGCATTTACTTGA
>NW_023266514.1:0-1311 GCF_013103735.1 Etheostoma cragini
CAGCTGATCACCTCCACCGAGTTTAATCAGCTGATCACCTCCACCGAGTTTAATCAGCTGATCATCTCCACCGAGTTTGATCAGCTGATCACCCGAAGTTAGGATGAAACCCTAAAAAAATCCAATCTGCATCAACTCAACGTCCTCACATCTCAACTAGTAGTCTATTTAGACTACTAGTTGAGATGTTGATGCATCATTTCTGCTTTTTTAACCCAAAACTCCTTTATAACTCGACGTAAATGAGGTTTGTTGACCGTTAATTCCTAGAATAAGAATAATAAAACCGGTTATTAGTAAACCAGCTCAGGTTTAAACAAACAAACAACAACAACAAAACGCCACAAGCTGAAAAAAATGTTGACCTGGAAGGACGAGTTGAGGGTTAACAGGAAGAAACGGTTAATTATTATTAATTACCTGTAACTAATCTAAGATGCTTAGGTTAGATGGGGGGGGGGGGGTCACCTTTAACCTCCTGTTGTCTCCTTTTAATAAAATAATAGTAATAGTCTTTTAAAGATATGTCTACATCTGAAATCTGAGTTTCTTTTTAACCAATTTTCCCATAAAATGGATTCCTTCCAACGCTCTTTAATTCCTCTGATCTTCACTATTAGTCACAATAATTCATAATTTCTGCTTTTTTAACTCTAATATTAGGAATAATTCTCTATAAATGAGGGTTATTGATCATGAATTCCAACAAGTATAAAACTAGAAAGATGGTGGTCGTGCAAACCCCCCAAAAGTCTGAAAAATGGACGAAAATGTCAATTTTTGTCCCTTTTTATGAGATATGAAAGGTCGATATGAAACTGAAGGGTCAGTAAAGAATATTTTAGAAGAAAACGTCAAAAACGCTCTTTCAACACTGAAAAATGCCAAAAATGTCAGAAAAAGCAAAAATAATGTTGAAAAAAGAGGACACACTAGGATGTGTGTGTGTGTGTGTGTGTGTGTGTTCGTCTGTATGAGCCATGAGTGTGTGTGTATTTGTGTGTGTGTGTATACGTAAATGTGTTTGTATTTGTGCGCATGAGTGTGTGTTTGTGTGTGTCTGTGCATGTGTGTGAATTTGTGTGTGTGAGTGTGTGTTTGTGTGTGTCTGTGCATGTGTGTGTATTTGTGTGTGTGTGTGTGTGTACACGTATATGTGTTTGTATTTGTGCACGTGAGTGTGTGTTTGTGTGTGTCTGTGCATGTGTGTGTATCTGTGTGTGTGTATCTGTGTTTCTTTACTTTTTTAGACTTTTTATATGAAAACAACTTGTGTGTGTAGCATGTGTTAGTTTTTGGGTCCCCCCCACG
>NW_023266517.1:0-1907 GCF_013103735.1 Etheostoma cragini
TAATATTTCTCTAATATTTCTCTAATATTTCTTGCAGACAAGCGGATCTGGGACGTCACGCTCTGATTGGATAATCAGACATTTCTCTTATTCGCTGGTTTGGAGTTTTTTTTCCTGAACTATTTGGGGATTTTTCGGGGACACGTGAGTCGTCCGGTCCTTAGTTCACGTGGACCAGAACCAGAACCAGAACCAGAACCAGGCCTCAAGGAAGTAGATGCGTTTCATCTTCTTTATCTTTGGATTACAGCCATCCCACGTTAACCGACTGCAAAGCATCATGGGAGTTGGAGGCCCAGTGGAATCCGGTTCCTGACTGCAGTAGCATGATATGCTGACGACATGATTCATTACGTCACTGTTTGTTTGTTTTTCAAACAAATTAATGTTAGAAATCAGTTTTTTAATCAATCATATACTTATTTTTCATTTCTCACGCACAGATTTGTTGCTTTGTGTGTGCAAAGTTACATTTTTTGGTTAGAAAACTAGAAGTTAGAGTTTTTTATTCAATCATAAACTTATTTAATATAAGATCAGTATAAGTATTTATCTCTTTTCTATGATATTACATTTTTTAGGAGCTTATTTTTCATTTTTCTCACAGATTTTGTATTTTTTGTGTGTGCAAAGGTAGATTTTTACTTAGAAGTCAGACGTTTTTTAATCAATCACGTAGTTATTTAACATGAGTATAATATAACTTTTTATCTCTTTTCTGTGCTACAACTTTTTTTTAAGAGCTTATTTTCATTAATTCATATTTTCACACACACATATATTTTTTTTTGTGCAAAGTTAGATTTTTTGACACAAACCTCTTCAGACCCGGGAGATCTCCTGCAGGGTCCGTCTTTAGTCCCGAGAACCTTTTGGGAAACTCTTCAGCAGCTTTTATAAGACTCCGGATCCTTTGGTCCAGACATGCTCCCTGGGGGGCTGGTGTCGGGCGGGGGCGGGGGCGGGGGTGGAGGTCGAGGGGGGCTGTGCCTGCTCCGCTGGCTCGGCCTCAGGCTGTGGTCCCGTCGGGGGACGCTGGTCTGCGCTCTGCTCTGGTTCGGCTCCTGGCTGTTCCTCAACGGCCTGGTCCTGGTCCACAGGAAGATCCTCTCAGACTACTGCACCGACGACAAGAGCAAGAGGATCCTGCAGAGACTGGTGAGTCCGGGACACGTCTCTCTCATTTACATAATCTCAGAATCCACAAGGACTAGGGGGTCCTGGTGGATTATGTGGTCCAGTGTGGTCTAGACCTGCTCTATCTGTAAATTATCTGCAAAAATCAGATGTAACTTCATATAAATCAGACAAAACAATTATAAAACCAGTGGTAATAAGTGTGTGTAAGTGTGTGTATGTGTGTGTAAGTGTGTGTAAGTGTGTGTAAGTGTGTATGTGTGTGTAAGTGTGTGTAAGTGTGTGTAAGTGTGTGTATGTGTGTGTAAGTGTGTGTATGTGTGTGTAAGTGGTGTGTATGTGTGTGTGAAGTGTGTGTATGTGTGTGTAAGTGTGTGTATGTGTGTGAAGTGTGTGTAAGTGTTTGTATGTGTGTGAAGTGGTGTGTATGTGTGTGTATGTGTGTGTATGTGTGTGTAAGTGTGTGTATGTGTGTGTAAGTGTGTGTAAGTGTGTGTACGTGTTTGTAAGTGTGTGTATGTGTGTATGTGTGTGTAAGTGTGTGTATGTGTGTATGTGTGTGTAAGTGTGTGTAAGTGTGTGTGAGTGTGTGTATGTGTGTGTAAGTGGTGTGTATGTGTGTGTAAGTGCGTGTCCAGTATACTGACGAGAGTGTAAAAAAGCAAAGTTACTGTTGAGAAAAGTGTTTAAAAAGGGTTCCATCCCAGGAGGACAACATAAGGGTTAATCTGACTCCCACAGAGATTCAGAGAACCCTGACCCCCCATCCC
>NW_023266518.1:0-1070 GCF_013103735.1 Etheostoma cragini
TGTCAAAAAAAGTAACAGAATTTAAAAAAAAAAAGTGACGAATGTAAAAATAAAACAGTAAAAAACTTTTCAAAAGGCTCAGAAAAAGTAAAAAAAAACATAGAAACATAGAAAAACATGGAAAAAGTGACAAAATCATAGGGGGAAAGACACAAAAGGGTAAAGTGTAAAAAAAAAAAAAAAAGAGAGAAATGTCAAATAAAGTGACAAAAAAATGGAAAAAGATGTTGAAAAAAGTAACAAATATAAAAAAGTAACAAATATAAAAAAAGGGACAAATGTAAAAAAAATTAAATAAAAGCTTTAAAAATGTTGGGGAAAATTCACGGAAATTCCAAAGGGTCAGAAAAAGTCAACAAACGTTGTGGGAAAGACACTAAAGTGTAATAACAAATGACAAAAATTGTCAACAAAAGTGACAAAAATGTGAACAAATGTCAAATAAAGTGACAAAAATGTCAAAAGATGTTGAAAAAAGAAAAAACAAAAATTAAAAAAAAACGGGACAAATGTAAAAACTTCTGAGCCCTCCAGACCCCTTTTTTCTACTGATTTTCAACATTTTCTTTTAACATACTGCAGTTTACCTTTTTATTTGAATAAGAAGAGGACGGGGAAAGACAAAGTGACAAAAGCTCCTATACGGCTGCCATGGTAACCCCTTTCCAAAAAGATTTCTATATCAGAAATTTGAGTTTCTTTCAAACACATTTTCCAAAAAAGTAACATGGATGGTTCCCACCAACGCTCCTCAAAAGTTAAATTAATAATCAGTTCACTACCTTCATTCAATTTGTGTTTTTTGTAAATTTATTGAATTTGGAGAAAAAGAGTGAAGTGGTAAAGGAAGTTTTTTAAAGTGTAAAAAAAAAAAAAAAAGAGAGAAATGTCAAATAAAGTGACAAAAAAATGGGAAAAGATGTCGAAAAAAGTAACAAATATTTAAAAAAAAGTAACAAATATAAAAAAAGGGACAAATGTAAAAAAATAAATAAATAAAAGCTTTAAAAATGTTGGGGAAAATTCACGGAAATTTCAAAAGGCTCAGAAAAAGTCAACAAACGTTGTGG
>NW_023266519.1:0-2288 GCF_013103735.1 Etheostoma cragini
CCACAGAGAGGTGACAGTCCACTTCCCCAGAGCCTCTGGGCCCAGGTCTGGTCTGTCGAGGCCCCTGACCTTTGCTGCCCTCCTATGTGGCAGCGCACACGACCCCACTGGTTCCTCCCACTCGTGGTGGGCCCATGGGATGTGTAGTGGTGTAGTTGTGTCTGTCTCACCCGGTTGAGGCTGCCCAGGTCTTTGTGTTGTGTGTTGTGTAGTTGTGTGTAGTTGTGTGTCTGTCTCACCCCGTTGAGGCTGCCCAGGTCTTTGACCAGATGCTCGTCTGTTGTTGGGTTGTAGTTGATGACGGCGTGCTGTTTGTCCACGCTGCGAGACTGAGAGACATCATCATTACATCATACTACTATATATATCTCTCTCTCTGTAGATATATGTATATCTATATATATATATATATATATATATATAGATATATATATATATACAGTGAGGAAAAAAGTGTTTGAACACCCTGCTATTGTACAAGTTCTCCCACTTAGAAATCATGGAGGGTCTGATGTCCTGGTAGGTGCATGTCCACTGTCAGAGACATGTTCACTGTGAGAGACATGTCCACTGTGAGAGACATATTCTAAAAAACATCCAGAAATCACAATGTATGATTTTTTAACTATTTATTTGTATGATATAGCTGTAAATAAGTATTTGAACACCTGAGAAGATCCATGTTAATATCTGGTCCAGCAGTCTTTGTTTCCAACGTTTCCTGTAGTCCTGCACCAGGTCTGACACCCTGCAGAAGGGATTTTTGGCCCCCCAAAATCTCCCAATACATGGCCCTGGTCCTCTTCTCCTTAATACAGTGCAGTCCCCCTGTCCCATGTGCAGAAAAACCCCCCAAAGCATGATGACCCTCCATGCTTCACAGTAGGGATGGTGGTCTCCTATTTTAGTCTCATCTGACCACATGACTTCCTCCCATGACTCCTCTGGATCCTCCAAATGGTCGTTGGCAGACTTAAGACGGGCCTGGACCTGGTCTGGTTTAAGCAGGGGAACCTTCCGGGCCATGCATGATTTCACACCATGACGTCTTAGTGTATTACCAACAGTAACCTTGGAAACGGTGGTCCCAGCTCTTTCCAGGTCCTGGACCAGGTCCCCCCGTGTAGTTCTGGGCTGGTTTCTCACCTTTCTTAGGATCACTGAGACCCCCCGAGGTGAGATCCTGCATGGAGACCCAGTCCGAGGGAGACTGACAGTCATGTTTAGCTTCTTCCATTTTCTAATGATTGCTCCAACAGTGGACCTGTCTTCACCAAGCTGCTTGGACATGTCCCCGTAGTCCTGTCCAGCCTTGTGGAGGTCTCTAGTGTCTTTGGACAGCTCTTTGGTCTTGGCCATGTCCCCGTAGCCCTGTCCAGCCTTGTGGAGGTCTCTAGTGTCTTTGGACAGCTCTTTGGTCTTGGCCATGTCAGTAGTGTGATTCTTACTGATTGTATGAGGTGGACAGGTGTCTTTATGCAGCTAACGACCTCAAACAGGCGCATCTAATTTAGGATAATAAATGGAGTGGGGGGGGGACATTTTGAAGACAGACTAACAGGTCTTTGAGGGACAGAATTCTAGCTGATAGACAGGTGTTCAAATACTTATTTGCAGCTGTATCATACAAATAAATACTTAAAAAATCAAACATTGTAATTTCTGGATGTTTTTTTAGATTATGTCTCTCACAGTGGACATGTCTCTCACAGTGGACATGTCTCTCATAGTGGACATGGTCCTACGAGGACATCAGACCCTCCATGATTTTTAAGTGGGAGAATGTCCCACTTAGTAAGTCTCCGTCATATAAATATATATGTACATAAATATATATAAATATGTAAATATATATATATTGATGACGTCTCTGTCTGGTCCCGGGACGGAGACACGTCGGCGTCCCACCTGCAGCATGAGCTCGCAGTCCTCTCGGCCCACGAAGATCATCTCCCTGGGGAGGCGGTGCCGAGTCCCCGAGCTGCTCACCAGGAACCAGGAAGTCACACTCATCTTCACAGGCCTGCTGGGAAGCCCCAGAGCATCCTGGGAAAGAGAGGCAGAGAGGGGACAGAGGTGAAGACTCTGAGACACGTCCATCCGGACAGAGGCTTAGCAATGCTAAGCTAACCATGCTAACATGGAGGACATTAACCCTCCTGTTGTCGTTGGAAAAAGAACGTAAGCAAATTGATAAAAAAGGGACCAAATTAAGTCTCTTTATATAGACCTTAGTGGTCCCCTAATACTGTATCTGAAGTCTCTTTATATAGACCTTAGTGGTCCCT
>NW_023266520.1:0-1130 GCF_013103735.1 Etheostoma cragini
GACACACACACGTCAACTCTGGAGAAAACGCTCTACAACGAGACTTAAAAAAAAAAAAAAATTCCCAACAATGTGAATAAAATGCTAGAAACCCCTGACACCTGTCTGGTTACCTTGGCAACTGTGGGATGGCGAGGGCCTTGAGCGTGGCGACGAGCTCGGCGACGCAGAGCAGCGCGCTGCCCGTCACGTTCCTGTCCTCGTCTCCCGCGGCAACCACGTCCACGGCCCTTAGCAACACGGGGACGAAGGCGTCGCGGCGCCGCCCCCCCACGCAGCGGCACAGCAGCTTCAGGCTGAACAGCGCCGTCTGGCGGTTGATCGCCGGCTCCGCCGCCGCCTCGCCGCCGCCGCGATTACCCACAATGCTCAGCAGGTCGTCGGTCAGCTGCAGCAGCATGGACACCTGGGACGGACAGAGAGGGACCGCTAATAATAACTAATAAAACCTAAATAAAATATAATGAAGACGTCCATCTGGAGACTTTTCTCTTAGTTTTTAATTAGAGCCCGACCGATAACATGTATTATAACATATTATAACATGTATTATAACATGTATTATAACATATTATAACATGTATTATAACATGTATTATAACATGTATTATAACATGTATTATAACATAGTATAACATGTATTATAACATGTATTATAACATGTATTATAACATAGTATAACATGTATTATAACATGTATTATAACATGTATTATAACATGTATTATAACATGTATTATAACATGTATTATAACATGTATTATCACATTATTATAACATGTATTATAACATGTATTATAACATGTATTATAACATATTATAACATGTATTATAACATGTATTATAACATGTATTATAACATGTATTACAACATGTATTACAACATTATTACAACATGTATTACAACATGTATTACAACATGTATTACAACATGTATTATAACATGTATTATAACATGTATAACATGTATTATAACATGTATTATAACATGTATTATAACATGTATAACATGTATTATAACATGTATTATAACATATTATAACATGTATTATAACATATTATAATATGTATTATAACATGTATTATAACATATTATAATATGTATTATAACATGTATTATAACATAGTATA
>NW_023266521.1:0-1225 GCF_013103735.1 Etheostoma cragini
TGTGAATTTTACAAAAATTTGTACCAATCTGAACAATGTGACAACTCTCAATCTTTAATGGAAACATTTTTCTCAAAATTAGGCTGCCCAATTTGCCAGAGGACAGAAAAAAGGATCTAAATGCAGAAATATCAGAGGCAGAGGTGGAAAGAGCCATCAGATCCCTACAGGGGGGGAAGGCACCGGGCCCGGATGGCCTCACTTCGGAATTCTACAAAACATTTATGGACCTGCTGTTAAAGCCCTATCTATCCATGCTGAATGACTCGTTTGGTAACGGTGTACTTCCCCCTTCCCTCCGGGAAGCAAATATATCCTTAATTCTTAAGAAATCAAAACCTCCAGAAAACTGTGGCTCTTACAGACCGATTTCATTACTTAATGTAGATTTGAAAATACTGTCCAAAATTCTAGCAATACGCTTGGAAAACATTCTACCCCTTTTGATAGGGATAGATCAAACGGGTTTTATCAAGGGTCGTAATTCCTGCAATAACCTCAGACGTCTTTTGAATGTGATTCAGCTGTGTCATCAGCAGGCAGTGGATGGTCTTGTAGTGTCCTTAGACGCAGAGAAAGCGTTTGACCGCGTGAAGTGGTCATATCTTTTTCATACTCTGCATCAATTTGGACTGGGCCCCAACTTTATCAGCTGGATTAAAGTCCTCTACAGTCGTCCCTTAGCAGCAGTTATTACAAATGGGGTTAGGTCTAGAAATTTTGAGGTAGGAAGGGGAAACAGGCAGGGCTGCCCCCTTTCACCTCTTTTATTCACTCTTGCAATCGAACCGCTGGCTGAAGCAATTCGTCGTGACCCCACTGTATTCGGTATCAACACTGATCGGGGGACCCATAAAATATCTTTATATGCCGATGATGTTCTGTTGTTTCTCTCTAGACCTACCACTTCAGTCGAAAGAGTCATTGCAGTCATTAATCAGTTCGGGTCATTCTCGGGATACAAAATAAACTTCTCCAAATCCGAGGCCATGCCCTTGGGTAAACAACTCTATGTCCCTAACTCCCCTTTTAAGTGGTCCCCAGCGGGATTTAAATATCTCGGCATATTCGTCCACCTCTTTTCGATCAGATGTTCAAAACAAACTTTGTCCCATTATTTGAAAAAATTAAGCTAGACCTTGAACGCTGGAATTATCTTCCCATATCTTGGTTGGGCAGAGTCTCGCTTCTTAAGATGAACATTCTCCCTCGCTTGCTGTACCCA
>NW_023266522.1:0-1359 GCF_013103735.1 Etheostoma cragini
TAACACTGCCCCCTTGAGGAAACAGAACATTACTATGGTACCAATCAAAAAAAACTGTTTAACCTGGCTACATTCTCCCCTGCTGTTAGTCAACGTCCTCGGTGACTTCTTAAATACCTATCACTTCGGTAAGTTTTGAAGTGTAAAAAAAAACACACCAACTAGCATTGGGAGGATGCATCTGGGCTAAGAGACACAGCATTACACGCCGACATGGGCAAGTGAAATGGGTTTTTGTTTATCCCTGCTGTAGCTCTCTGGCTTCTGCGTGGAGGGGGAATAGGTATGTCTGTCCCACCATTTCCCTCCTTTCTCCTCCGTGGGACAAGCCCAGGCCCCAGCCCTGGTTCAACAACTGGTAGGCCAACACTCGCGGACGTGGGATGTGGATCCAGCACTGACTCCTCCCCCAGGTCGTCATCATCACTTACATCCTGTTTAGGTGATTCCTCGCTTTGTTCCACACTCTCAGCTGCTGGACCAAGATGGGCCCCTGAATTTTCAATCACCAGATCCAACCTCTCGGGTTCCAGATTTTCCACAATGTCATCTGTTGGCCACCGGACTTCTTCTACCAACACAAATTCTGGATCGGCAAACTCATACTCTGGTTCCAAATTCAAGGTAGACTTTTCTGTGGGTGATTCTGTATGGTGACGTCGCCTCAGCACTGGTACTGGTTCCCCACATGGCCGCAGGTTTGATCTGTGCACCCTCCTTACAGGTCCTCCCTCCAGTGGCACTACTGCATATGTTGTCCCCTGCACCTCTACAACTTGGTATACAGTAGCTGCCCAGGCGTCTTGGATCTTATTCCTTCCTGGTGGTCGATGGCGGAGGTACACCAATTGACCCACGTCCACAGGCGGACAGTAAACCTTCTTCTGTTGTTGGGCTACTCTTTCCGCAGCCTTCCGCTCAGCACACTCCTTTGCTCTTGAATGCGCATCCTGGAGACGCTCCTGGTGTACAGCTAACCAATCGGGCATGTCATCGTTCAATTTCTCCTGCCCTAAAAGTGCGTCGATAGGGAGGTGGGGTTGAATACCAAAGAGTAGGTAGTAGGGTGAGTAGCCTGTAGTTGAGTGTGGCGTGACATTATACGCATAAACAAGCTCTGTCAGGTGTTCAGGCCAACGACGTTTCTTTTCAGGAGGAAGTGTACGCAAGAGGTCGTGTAGGGTTCTATTGAACCTCTCACACTGTGGGTTTCCCTGCGGATGATGGGGCGTTGTGCGGCTTTTCTTTACTCCATACAATTTGCACAACTCTGCAATCACTGCACTTTCAAAATTTCTGCCCTGGTCAGAATGCAGGCGTTCAGGCACCCCATATTTCAAGAACCACTCCTTTAGAATT
>NW_023266523.1:0-1421 GCF_013103735.1 Etheostoma cragini
TAAAAAGTCATAGTATAGTACATTAAAAAAAGTCATAAAAAGTCATAGTATAGTATGTTGATAAAAGTCATAGTATTGCCTGTCTAAAAAAAGTCACAAAAAAGTCATAGTTTAGTACATCGTAAAAACAGTCATAAAAAGTAATAGTATAGTACATTGAAAAAAGTCATAAAAAGTCACAGTATAGTACATCGAAAAAAGTCATAAAAAGTCATAGTATAGTATGTCGAAAAAAGTCATAGTATTGTATGTTTAAAAAAGTCAAAAAAGTCATACTAAAGTACATCGAAAAAAGTTGTGAAAAGTCATAGTATAGCACATCAAAAAAAGTCCTAAAGAGTCATAGTATAGAACATCGATAAAAGTAAAAAAAGTCATAGTATGGTACCTCAAAAAAAGTTTCAAAAAGTCATAGTATAGTACATCGAAAGAAGTCGTGAAAAGTCATCGTATAGTACATCGAAAAAAGTCATAAAAAGTCTTTGTATAGTACATTGAAAAAAGTCATAAAAAGTCATAGTATAGTACATCGAAAAAAGTCATAAAAGTCATAGTATAGTATGTTGATAAAAGTCATAAAAAGTCATAGTATATTACATCAAAAAAAGTTACAAAAAGTCATAGTATAGTATGTGGATAAAATTAATAAAAAGTAATAGTATAGTACATTGAAAAAAGTCATAAAAAGTCATAGTATAGTGCATTGAAAAAAGTCATAAAAAGTCATAGAATAGTACATCGAAAAAAGTCATAGTTTAGCATATCGTAAAAAAAGTCATAAAAAGTAATAATATTGCATGTTGAAAAAAGTCATAGTATAGTATTTCTAAAAAAAGTCATAAAAACACATAGTATAGTAAATCGAAAAAAAAGTCATAAAAAATAATAGTATAGTACATTGAAAAAAGTCAGAAAATGTCATAGTACAGTACATTGAAAAAAGTCATAAAAGTCATAGTATTGTATATCGAAAAAGTCAAAAAGGTCATAGTATAATACCTCAAAAACAGTCATAAAGAGTCATAGTATAGTACATCAAAAAAAGTCATAAAAAGTCATAGTATTGTACATTGAAACAAGTCATAAAAAGTCATAGTATAGTACATTAAAAAAAGTCATAAAAAGTAATAGTATAGTACATCGAAAAAAGTCATAAAAAGTCATAGTATAGTACATTAAAAAAAGTCATAAAAAGTAATAGTATAGTACATCGAAAAAAGTCATAAAAAGTAATAGTATAGTATGTTGATAAAAGTCATAGTATTGTATGTCTAAAAAAAGTCATAGTATAGTACATCAAAAAAGTCATAAAAAGTCATAGTATAGTAAATCGAAAAAAGTCTTAAAAAGTCATAGTATAGTACATTAAAAAAAGTCATGAAAAGTCATAGTATAGTACATCGAAAAAAGTCATAAAAAGT
>NW_023266524.1:0-232 GCF_013103735.1 Etheostoma cragini
ATTGGGAAAATTCAAAGCCATTGTACAGGCTGGGTTCCTGTGTGGCGTCCTGTATTACATCCCTTGCTGTATCCCTCAATCAGCTTGCTGATAACTGCCTGAACTGCAAGATGGCCGCAGGTCGACCTGCCTAAAAAGGACTTTGATTGTACTAGCTTTACTTATGTACTTTACACTACAACTAATTAAAAAAAAGGACCGGAAAAAATGATCTTATTTGTAACAAAAACGC
>NW_023266524.1:559-753 GCF_013103735.1 Etheostoma cragini
GCTAGCAAGATAGCGGACGACGTAGAAAACGTAAGCTAAAGTAAGTTGTTTACTTCAGCCAAACTTTTATTTTTGGTCGACCTGATCCGAACCGGAATATAACAAAGCCGTACGAAGGAAAGAGTTAAACCACAAACCCTCCCATTACAACCACAACATCATTAAACTGTAAAGTACTTCGTTTACCTTTTCGT
>NW_023266524.1:870-1040 GCF_013103735.1 Etheostoma cragini
CGGTTTGCAAACTAAATTAAAGAAGGGAATTTTCTTAGTTGTGAAAATCGTTCTATTGATAGATTCTTGTTTTTTAAGCATTTTAACTAATAGGCTACAGTTGTAAAAAAAATTCAAGCACAAACCTACTGTTTCAAGCTAAATTGATATCAGCCTTAAAATGAATAGAT
>NW_023266524.1:1050-1423 GCF_013103735.1 Etheostoma cragini
AGTATATTTCACTTAGATTGTATAAGTAGGCTACAATATTTTTTGGGTGAATTTAAATGGAGTGACAGCAAACCTTTGTGCTAATTTAAATACTCAGAACAACCAAAAGCAACCAAAAATAACCAAACGGGAACGTTACGGTTGGTTGGTTTTCTTAACGTTTAGGGAACGTTATAACCAGGACGGAACGTTCCCTAAACGTTAGTTTTTGGTTTGGTTCGAACTAACCTTTAGAGAAACAAAAACTAACGTTCCCTAACGTTCCCTAAACGTTCTGTGTTAGTGGGGATGTGCTTGCAATTATTAAGTAAAATGTAAAACAAGAGTTTTCATACTCAATAATATAACTTTATTTTTTACCTTTTAATTTTTC
>NW_023266525.1:0-1829 GCF_013103735.1 Etheostoma cragini
TTTCGACACACTATACTATGACTTTATATACTTTTCGACATACTATGACTTTTTATACTTTTCGACACACTATACTATAACTTTTTATACTTTTTGACATACTATACTATGACTTTCCAAATGAAGTGATAATAGTTTTAATACTTGTTGATACTTTAATTTCCCCACAGAACAAACTTAATGTTTAAATAAGACAGAAAGCAGAAAAATAATAAATGATAGAAAAATAACAACTTAAAACAACAAACGAATTGGCAACTTTAACCCACAATGCACTGCAGGACGTTTTGGCTTCTGTGGAACGTTTGTAGATTTTTGTGTGTTACTCCTCCGTCTGCAGACTCTGCTCCTTCTCCTCCGTCTCCTCCGTCTCCTCTTCTTTCTCCTCTGGTGTCTCCTCCTTTTCAACCTCCACGTCCTCGTCCCCTTCTCCCGGCGTAGAGGACGAGTCGTAGATGATGTCTTCAGGGTTCGGGGCCGGGGGACAGAACTCCTCCTCCGGGAGAATCTTCTGGAAGATTGCCTGCGCCTGAACAAACACGATAATAAAAACTGTCACTTTACTCTGTTGATTTAATTTACTGGGAAAATCTACTGTCACTATTGTTTAGCAGTAAATAGAGTAATAACTAATTAAGAAAAGTTATAGTATAGTATGTCTAAAAGTATATAAAGTTATAGTATAGTATGTCAAAAAGTATAGAAAGTCATAGTATAGTATGTCAAAAAGTATAGAAAGTCATAGTATAGTATGTCAAAAAGTATAAAAAGTCATAGTATAGTATGTCAAAAGGTATAAAAAATCATAGTATAGTATGTCAAAAAGTATATAAAGTCATAGTATAGTATGTCTAAAGTATAAAAAGTCATAGTATAGTATGTCTTAAGTATATAAAGTCATAGTATAGTATGTCTAAAGTATATAAAGTCATAGTATAGTATGTCTAAAGTATATAAAGTCATAGTATAGTATGTCTAAAGTATAAAAAGTCATAGTATAGTATGTCTAAAGTATATAAAGTCATAGTATAGTATGTCTAAAGTAAATAAAGTCATAGTATAGTATGTCAAAAAGTATAGAAAGTCATAGTATAGTATGTCAAAAGGTATAAAAAATCATAGTATAGTATGTCAAAAAGTATATAAAGTCATAGTATAGTATGTCTAAAGTATAAAAAGTCATAGTATAGTATGTCTAAAGTATATAAAGTCATAGTATAGTATGTCTAAAGTATATAAAGTCATAGTATAGTATGTCAAAAAGTATAAAAAGTCATAGTATAGTATGTCAAAAAGAATATAAAGTCATAGTATAGTATGTCAAAAAGTATGAAAAGTCATAGTATAGTACGTCAAAAAGTATAAAAAGTCATAGTATAGTATGTCAAAAAGTCATAAAAAGTCATAGTATAGTATGTCAAAAAGTATATAAAGTCATAGTATAGTATGTCTAAAGTATAAAAAGTCATAGTATAGTATGTCTAAAGTATATAAAGTCATAGTATAGTATGTCTAAAGTATATAAAGTCATAGTATAGTATGTCTAAAAGTATTAAAGGTTATAGTATAGTATGTCAAAAAAGTCATAAAAAGTCATAGTATAGTATGTCAAAAAGTATGAAAAGTCATAGTATAGTATGTCAAAAAGTATAAAAATTCATAGTATAGTAGGTCAAAAAGTATAAAAAGTCATAGTATAGTATGTCAAAAAGTATAAAAAGTTATAGTATAGTATGTCAAAAAGTTATTAAAAAGTCATAGTATAGTATGTCAAAAAGTATATAAAGTCATAGTATAGTATGTCAAAAAATTCATAAAAAGTCATAGTA
>NW_023266526.1:0-2474 GCF_013103735.1 Etheostoma cragini
TCATAGAATAGTATGTTGAAAATTCATAAATAGTCATTAAAAGTCATAGAATAGTATGTCAAGAATTCAAAAAGTCCTCCTAAAAATTCATAGAATAGTATGTTGAAAATTCATAAAAAGTCATTAAAAGTCATAGTATAGTATGTCGAAAATTCCTAATAATTCATAAAAGTCATAGAATAGTATATCAAAAATTCATAAAAAGTCCTAAAAATTCATAGAATAGTATGTTGAAAATTCATAAAAAGTCATAGAACAGTATGTTGAAAATTCATTAAAAGTCATAAAAAGTCATAGTATAGTATGTCGAAAATTCATAAAAATTCATTAAAAGTCATACTATAGAATGTCGAAAATTCATAAAAATTCATAAAAGTCATAGTATAGTATGTCGACAATTCAGAAAAAGTCAGAAAAAGTCAGAGTATAGTATGTCAAAAATTCATATAAAGTTAAAGTATAGTATGTCAAAAATTCCTAATAATTCCTAAAAAGTCATAGAATTGTATGTCGAAAATTCTCAAAAAATCATAAAAAGTCATAGTATAGTATGTTGAAAATTCTTATAAATTCATAAAAAGTCATAGTATAGTATTATTTCGAAAATTCCTAATAATTCCTAAAAAGTCATAGAATAGTATGTCAAAAATTTATAAAAAGTCCTAAAAAGTCATAGAATAGTATGTCAAAAATTTATAAAAAGTCCTAAAAAGTCATAGTATAGTATGTCAAAAATTCATAAAAGTAATAAAAAGTCATAGTATAGTATGTCGAAATTTCATTAAAAGTAATTAAAAGTTATAGTATAGTATGTCAAAAATTCATAAAAAGTAATTAAAAGTCATAGTATAGTATGTCGAAATTTCCTAATAATTCATAAAAAGTATGTCAAAAATTCATAAAAAGTCCTAAAAATTCATAGAATAGTATGCAAAAATTCATAAAAAGTCATAGAATAGTATGTCAAAAATTCATAACAAGTCCTAAAAAGTCATATTATAGTATGTTGAAAATTCATAAAAAGTCCTAAAAAGTCATATTATAGTATGTCAAAAATTCATAACAAGTCCTAAAAAGTCATATTATAGTATGTTGAAAATTCATAAAAAGTCATAGTATAGTATGTCAAAATGTCATTAAAAGTCCTTAAAAGTTATAGTATAGTATGTCGAAATTTCATAAAAAGCCATTAAAAGTTATAGTATAATATGTCAAAATTCTTAAAAATTCATAAAAAGTCATAGTACAGTATGTCAAAATTCTTAAAAATTCATAAAAAGTCATAGTTTAGTATGTCGAAAATTCATAATAATTCTTAAAAACTGATAGAATAGTATGTCGAAAATTCATAAAAATTCATAAAAAGTCATATTATAGTTTGTCAAAGATTCATAAAAAGTCTCAAAAAGTCCTAGAATAGTATGTCGAAAATTCATAAAAAGTCATAGTATAGTCTGTCAAAAATTCATAAAACATCCTAAAAAGTCATAGTATAGTATGTCGAAAATTCATAAAAAGTCATTAAAAGTCATAGTATAGTATGTCAAAAATTCATAAAAGTCATAGTATCGTATGTCGAAAATTCCTAAAAATTCCTAAAAAGTCATAGTATAGTATGTCGAAAATTCATAAAAAGTCCTAAAAAGTTATATTTTAGTATGTTGAAAATCCCTAAAAAGTCATAGTATAGTATGTCAAAAATTCATAAAAGTAATAAAAAGTCATAGTATAGTATGTCAAAAATTCATAAAAAGTCATAGTATAGTATATCGAAAATTCATAAAAAGTCATTAAAAGTTATATTTAGTATGTCAAAAATTCATAAAAAGTAATTAAAAGTCATAGTATAGTATGTCAAAAATTCATAAAAAGTAATTAAAAGCCAACGTATAGTATGTCAAAAATTCTCAAAAATTCTCAAAAATTCTCAAAAATTCTCAAAAATTCATAAAAAGTCATAAAAAGTCATAGTATAGTATGTTGAAAATTCTTAAAAATTCATATAAAGTCAGAGTATAGTATTTCAAAAATTCATAAAAAGTCCTAAAAAGTCATAGTATAGTATGTCGAAGACTCATAAAAAGTCATATTATGTCAAAAATTCATTAAAAGTCATAGTATAGTATGTCAAAAATTCCTAATAATTCCTAAAAAGTCATTGAATAGTATGTCGAAAATTCTCAAAAATTCATAAAAAGTCATAGTATAGTATGTTGAAAATTCTTAAAAATTTATAAAAAGTCATAGTATAGTATGTAGAAAATTCTTAAAAATTCATAAAAGTCATAGTATAGTATGTCGAAAATTCATAAAACATCCTAAAAAGTCAAAGTATAGTATGTCGAAAATTCTTAAAACTTCATTAAAAGTCATAGTAAAGTATTTCGAAAATTCTTAAAAATTCATAAAAGTCATAGTATAGTATGTCAAAAATTCTCAAAAAATCATAAAAAGTCATAGTATAGTATGTCAAA
>NW_023266527.1:0-1250 GCF_013103735.1 Etheostoma cragini
GAGAGAGAGAGAGAGAGAGAGAGAGAGAGAGAGAGAGAGGGATTAACATTATGTTATACATGTATATATGTAGCAGTATACAGTATGTACAGTAAAGATATCAGAGAGACCATTTAAACTTCTTTAAACCTTTCTGTTTAACCAGAAACAGGTCTGAGTCCCTCCACCAGACTCCATCTAAAAAACACTGCTTTTAGTGTGTTTACAGCCAACGTGTTCTCACACGTAAATCAGTAAACTGTGTGTTTATTTCAACTAACACTAGAGTTGTAATGCTTGGAAAAATGGAAACTCAACCCAAAACAGCTTTTTATAGTTTTATATAGTTTCTGTCAACTTTTAGTAGTGTGTATTTTTACAATGCTAAAATCACTGTTTATTTACATGGAGTCTGGTGGGTTTAGAGAATGCAATTAAACCGACTTTTTAATGTTGGAAAAAAGGATCTTACTCTTTAACAGACAACTCAACCTCCTTAGAAATCCTTTCCATAATGGTGACAAACACTTAGAGTATTAATCTGGGCCTGTCAGCGGCAAAAACAAGCACTTTGTTTTCTTTTTAAAGGTAAATACAAGCTAAACAATGATCAACTTGCATTGGAGCATGTTTCTTCGCTTAATCCTGGATCAATGTCAAAGACCGATAATGAAAGACCAATAATAAAGACCAATGTCAAAGACCAATGTCAAAGATTAATGTCAAAGACCAATGTCAAAGATTAATGTCAAAGACCAATGTCAAAGACCAATGTCAAAGATTAATGTCAAAGATTAATGTCAAAGACCAATGTCAAAGATTAATGTCAAAGATTAATGTCAAAGACCAATGTCAAAGACCAATGTCAAAGATCAATGTCAAAGACCGATAATAAAGACCAATGTCAAAGACCAATGTCAAAGATTAATGTCAAAGACCTATGTCAAAGACCGATAATAAAGACCAATGTCAAAGACCGATAATAAAGACCAATGTCAAAGACCAATGTCAAAGATTAATGTCAAAGACCAATGTCAAAGACCAATGTCAAAGACCAATGTCAAAGACCAATGTCAAAGATTAATGTCAAAGACCAATGTCAAAGACCGATAATAAAGACCAATGTCAAAGACCAATGTCAAAGATTAATGTCAAAGATTAATGTCAAAGACCAATGTCAAAGATGTCTAAAACTTGGCAAGATGGCGCTGTGTCGTGCGGCAGCCTGTTGCAGCAGCTCCTGATTGCATTCGTGTTTTGTGTGTTTTTAG
>NW_023266528.1:0-4154 GCF_013103735.1 Etheostoma cragini
CAGCCCTTTAGATTTAACCTTAGAGATTAAATGTAAACCCTAATGGAATTGTGTGTATAGTATATAGTAATTAGGCGGAAAGGCAATGTGTCGTTGGGTTAAAAAAAAATAGAGCCGTGTGAATTTTGCCCACAGGCACATTTTACAGTCTTAAAGCAAATCTGAACAAAAAAAGTATGTCAACTCTCCAGATCTCATTCTACAAAAGCAGATACAGACTTTTCTTTCTTGATTAATTGCATTTGCAATTAAATTGCGATATGTTAAAATTAGATTTTCCAATCGCAAAGGCTGTGATTACGCCCTGGTCACGTTAAAGAGTTTGCAGAGGAAGTTGCTGCAAACTGTCACGTATTGTGCAAAACATGCCTTGCTAATATTTGTCCCTCCATGGGCAACACCACAAAGCCATGTATGATTGTTGCATAAAGAAAAAGCCAAACACCTGGGTGTCAACTGTGAAGTTAGCGAAATGCCACCTGACAGGGATCACTGACTTCGTAACTCCATATGAACAACCTTCAGTGACAGAACGTGGAAATTACTCAAGAAGTAAAACTTTATCGCAAAAGAAAGGATGCACCTCAGTACTGTGCCCGAGCCTGGGCTGCTGGCTTTGAGAAATACACTGGAGAATCAACATATTTTTGCCAGTTTACCATACGGAAGCTAACGTTAAAAATCCTACTCTGACGTGGTCAAGCCGTAGGATACTCATTCGTGCACATATACAGTGCCTCGCGAATGTATTCGGCCCCCTTGAACTTTTCAACCTTTTGACACATTTCAGGCTTCAAACATAAAGATATAACATTTTTATTTTTTGTGAAGAATCCCCAACAAGTGGGACACAATTGTAAAGTGGAACAAAATCCATTGGATATTTTACATTTTTTAGCAAATAAAAAACTGAAAAGTGGTGCGTACAAAATTATTCGGCCCCCTTGCGTTAATACTTTGTAGAGCCACCTTTTGCTGCGAGTACAGCTGCAAGTCGCTTGGGGTACGTCTCTATCAGTTTTGCACATCGAGAGACTGAAATTCTTGCCCATTCTTCCTTGCAAAGCTCAGTGAGGTTGGATGGAGAGCGTTTGTGAACAGCAGTTTTCAGTTCTTTCCACAGATTCTGGATAGGATTCAGGTCTGGACTTTGACTTGGCCATTCTAACACCTGGATATGTTTATTTGTGAACCGTTCCTTTGTAGATTTTGCTGTATGTTTGGGATCATTGTCTTGTTGGAAGATAAATCTCCGTCCCAGTTTCAGTTTTTTTGCAGATTCCAACAGGTTTTCATCCAGAAAGTTCCTGTATTTGGCTGCATCCATCTTCCCCTCAATTTTAACCATCTTCCCTGTCCCTGCTGAAGAAAAGCAGGCCCAAACCATGATGCTGCCACCACCATGTTTGACAGTGGGGATGGTGCTTTTACGCCAAACATATCGTTTTGCATTGTGGCCAAAAAGTTCAATTTTGGTTTCATCTGACCAGAGCACCTTCTTCCACATGTTTGGTGCGTCTCCCAGGTGGCTTGTGGCAAACTTTAGACAAGACTTTTTATGGATATCTTTGAGAAATGGCTTTTTTCTTGCAACTCTTACATGAAGGCCAGATTTGTGCAGTCTACGACTGATTGTTGTCCTATGGACAGACTCTACCATCTCAGCTGTAGTGTAACTGTTCTCTGCAGTTCATCCAGAGTGATCATGGGCCTCTTGGCTGCATCTCTGATCAGTCTTCTCCTTGTCTGAGCTGAAAGTTTACAGGGACGGCCAGGTCTTGCTAGATTTGCAGTGGTCTGATACTCCTTCCATTTCAAAACGATCGCTTGCACAGTGCTCCTTGGGATGTTTAAAGCTTGGGAAATCTTTTTGTATCCAAATCCGTCTTTAAACTTTTCCACAACAGTATAACGGTCCTGACTGTTGTGTTCCTTGGTCTTCATGATGCTCTCTGCGCTTTCAACAGAACCCTGAGACTATCACAGAGCAGGTGCATTTATACAGAGACTTGATCACACACAGGTGGATTCTATTTATCACCATCAATCATTTAGGACAACATTGGATCATCCAGAGATCCTTGCTGAACTTCTTGAGTGAGTTTGCTGCTCTGAAAGTAAAGGGGCCGAATAATTTTTCACGCACCACTTTTCAGTTTTTTATTTGCTAAAAAATATCCAATAGATTTCGTTCCACTTCACAATTGTGTCCCACTTGTTGGTGATTCTTCACAAAAAATACAAATTTTATATCTTTATGTTTGAAGCCTGAAATGTGTCAAAAGGGGGCCGAATACTTTCGCGAGGCACTGTACATATTTAAAGGCTGTTCAGTAAAGTTCACAGACAGTGTTAAAAAAGAGATTTTCTGCAATCTGCGCTCTAGCAAGTTTGAATTCTTACTGACTTTAATATAAATGTTTACACCAGGCTTATTTTTCAGTGCTTTATGTTGTCATGGTAATTCAGTGTGCCGATGTGCTGCAATGGCATCGGTGCAATGAATATTATTGCCAATACTTATTATTATTCTTCCGCCAAATTTTCATCCCGCTACTTGTCGCGAAGCGTTGCCAACATGCGCCCACAAAATACATCAAAACGTGTGTAATGATCAGGAAAGGTGTGCTTTGACTTTTCTAAGATATTTGCCGCGCGGTTTTTACGAAATCAGCAAAAAACTATGAAAGATTTCTCATAGACTTGAATGGGAAATGTTCGGGAAATCGCTCAACATCGCTCCAACCCCCCCTCTTTGGGACCGTGCTGTATCGCCATACTTTAACGTAGAAACTTGAATAAAAGTTCAAAACAAAGAGGACACTTTGGCGTTTATTGGGCTGAATGGGTGTTCAGATATCAAGCACGGTTTCTCCCAAATCCCAGTTTACGTAACGTCCTGTTTTCAGACCGTCTTAGATTTTCCAATGTGTGTGTATGTGGTGGAATGTTGAGAGCTAGAGTGGACGACAGAGTAGGGAGATTAAAAAATCATCTTGGTTCTTTTTCTATAACTTGTTCCCATACTAACAATACTATCTTGCCATGGACAATTTATATATCAAAACTTACGTTTTCTTGTCTAGTTTCAGCCAATGTGCTCATTTATGCTAAATGAATTATATTTTTTGCTCAGCGACCCTTCAAATGACAAGAATTCCCCAATCTTCCTCCATTCACTGCCATGTTAAACATCATCCACATTCCTGAGCAGAACGCAGAGCGAAGCACTTTTTTACATCGCTGATACACCCACATTTCTAAGTTTATCCAAATAAGCTTTATATCAATACGTTCACAAAGGCCTTCTGGTGCCCACGAGAACCTTATTTTATTGATAGCAAGTAGGGATGAGCGAGTACAGCATTATCTGTATCTGTATCTGTTTACCACATGAATTATCTGTATCCGGATCCGTACTCGGACTGGGCGGGGCCTAAACCGGAAGTGGTCAGATTTAAACCAGAAGTGGGTCGGGTTCTCTTGAAATGTTAGGGTCTTTAACGGGTATGTTATTTAAGCATGCAATTGATATGAGTTGATCAAAAATTGTTATATTTATTGCTGATTTGAAAACTATTTACATGACAGCATCAAGCTTCAGATCAATGGTGTTGTCATGGTAACAAACATACGATATACAGAACGTTTTGAAACAATGAATACAGCACATGCAGTTGCAATTATGAAGTAAAATGTAATGAACAAGAGTTTTCATACTCAGTATAGCTTTCTTTTTTTAACGTGTTATTTTTTTATGATCAGTGTGATTTTTTTTGTTTTTGGTTCTTTTTATTTTTTTAATTTCCACACCAGGTATATGTTTGTGTGTGTATGTGTGTGTGTTTGTGAGTAAGAGAGAGAGGGGGCGGGGGGCAGCTGACAGTAAAAAAAAAACAAATCTCTGATGGCAGAGACGCAACAGGAGTTGCATTTAAACCGAGCAGCATGTCTGAAACCCACGTTCACCAGAAATCTACTGGTTACTATGTAAGTACTATAAACCAAAGTTAAAAACATACCTGAAGCTGAAGAAACCCTAAACGTTAACGGAACAGATCCGCAGACCTGATTGCCTGCCTGACGGAGCGGGAGAGAGAGAGAGAGAGAGAGAGAGAGAGAGAGAGAGAGAGAGAGAGAGAGAGAGAGAGAGA
>NW_023266529.1:0-1168 GCF_013103735.1 Etheostoma cragini
TTATTTTTACTTACGTGTAGCAAGAATCTTTTTCTGGATTTGTTTCAGGTTGATCCAGATCCTCAACATCAGATATTAATATCTGAAAAACAGATTAAAAGTTCAATTTTTATACAGTCTGAAACAACAACATTAGAAGCAAGAAATGTCATGCAGCCACAGTCTCCTTTATTACCTGTCGTGGCTGAATTGTTGAATGTCCTGGTGCTTGTCTGAAACATGATAAAAACATAAAATGATTAGCTCCATGATAAAGACTATAATGTAGTTTTGAGTAACACATAGTAGTAGGTGGGTCTTTTCTAGTGGCCAGGGTGCTCTGGGCTAGAGTGGGTGTTGCGGACATCTGAAAACCAGCAGGTGTCCTTCCAGAGTACAATAGTCAATTCATATAAACATTATGTATGCAGCCCAAATTCCTATTGGTTGATTATCACTAGATAAAAACCATCTATTTGACTTCCTGACAAAGTTCAGAAAAAATTAATTGGTTCAGGTTGACTGTAACAATTCAATAAAGGTCCATGTGAGACGCACAATGATGTGGGACATATGGGTGGACTGGATCATTCTCATTTTTTTTAATAGTTTGGTTAATTTGTGTCATTTGTGTTTATTCACCTGAAAGAGAAACTGAATTTCTGTAGGTTTATTCTGTGATGTTAATAAAAGCCCAGATAGGCAGCTGTGTATCCTTTAGGTAGGGAGCAAGTTACAGAAACAGTCAATAGAATGTTGCAACGTTGAGCTCATGTGCAGGGTTTCTGTATTTCCAGGTGAGCAAAAGTGGAAAAAACATCTCCAAAAATAGCAATTCTAATGTTTAATGTGTATGTGAATGAGTAGTGAAATATCTGCTAAATAGCACTCTACCCAGTTGAAAGCACTGTAACCCAATAAAATTTGTTATTATTTCCAGTCAAGAACTAAAGAAATAATTTCAACCCATGCAAGCCTGAAAGTTCCTTTGTGTCCAAGCGTGCAACACCTACCTTTCATTTTGCAGTTTGTGTTTAGGAGTACTTTGATTTTTTGGTTCAAAAACCTGAGAGGAAATGGATAAAATTATCAATAGCTTTCATTGTTGTTCCATTAGGCAAGGCAAGGCAAGGCAGCTTTATTTGTATAGCACATTTCAGCAACAGGGCAATTCAAAGTGCTTTACACA
>NW_023266530.1:0-1285 GCF_013103735.1 Etheostoma cragini
GAAACACAACATTGACAAAAAGAGACAAAAATATTGAAAAAAGACAAAAAGATTGAAAGAAGAGAGACAAAAACATTGGAAAAAAGAGACAAAAACATTGAATTAAGAGACAAAACCATTGAAAGAAGAGAGACAATAACATTGAAAAGGAGAGACAAAAACATTGCAAAAAAGATACAAAAATATTGAAAGAGACAAAAACATTGAAAAGGAGAGACAAAAACATTGAAAAATAACATTGAAGAAAGAGGCAAAAACATTGAAAAAAGAGACAAATTTGACGATAAAAGAGACAAAAACGCTAGAAAGAGGACGACAAGTACATGGCAACAAGGGTCAAGGTCGCCTGCACATTGTAATTAATTACAATAATTCACATTT
This sequence comes from Etheostoma cragini, assembly GCF_013103735.1. Lineage (NCBI taxonomy): Eukaryota > Metazoa > Chordata > Actinopteri > Perciformes > Percidae > Etheostoma > Etheostoma cragini. Next base: position 382 of record NW_023266530.1, read on the forward strand.
AAACATGATTTCTTATATATTCAATTATTCCTGTGTCTTTCCCAACTTATAGAAAATAAGGTTGTCTAATGTACACTGGGGCAATATATTGATATTATATCGATATTGCGATATGAGACTATTATTTATAGAGCCTGACCGATATATCGGCGGTCGGGCCGATATATCAGTCAGGCTCTATAAATAATACATGTATATAAACACAATATGATCCGATGACACGAGCCTGTCTTCACGAGATGGAGCCGGTCTCATGTCCCTTCCTCCCTGCAGGCCTTGGAGCCGGCGGTGGCGGGCCCCTCGGAGCCGGGCTCGGAGTCGGCGGGTTCTCCCAGGCAGCGGCGCTCCGTGATCCGGGACCGCGGGCCGCTGTACGACGACCCGTCGCTGCCCGAAGGCTGGACCCGCAAACTCAAGCAGAGGAAGTCCGGCCGCTCGGCGGGCAAGTTTGACGTCTACTTGATCAAGTAAGTCCCGACTCAGCTCTGGAGATGATGCGTTAAAACCAGATCGCGAGGCGCTGGACCATCTCCAACAGGGGGCGGGGGTGCATAGACTAGGCCTACCACTCAAAACCAACGTGAGAAACATCGCAATGCTCCCTCAGCATTTAGTCATGTTGTTGAACTGTAAAATGAGTCAGCATGAGTCACGTTACGTCATTCTAAGGTACGGTCTATGTGCTGGATGTTTGGGGAGCGTGTAAATAATTATTGTTCATATTTTAGCACAATTAGTGGTTATAGAGACGGAAAATGTGATGTGAGATGTCTCACTCTGGAGATAAAACTAGTGGGATGTCTCACTCTGGAGATAAAAATAGTGGGATGTCTCACTCTGGAGATAAAACTAGTAAGATGATAAAACTAGGGAGATGTATCACTCTGGAGATAAAACTAGTGGG
>NW_023266531.1:0-4616 GCF_013103735.1 Etheostoma cragini
TATAGTAAGTATAAAAAGTCATAGTATTGTATGTGCAAAATGTCATAGTATTGTATGTATAAAAAGTCATAGTATAGTTGGTATGAAAACTTATAGTATTGTATGTAAAAACGTCATGGTATAATAAGTATAAAAAGTCATAGTATTGTATGTGTAAAACGTCATAGTATTGTATGTATAAAAAGTCATGTTATAGTAAGTATAAAAAATCATAGTATTGTATGTATGAAAAGTCATAGCATGGTGTGTATAAAAAGTAATAGTATTGTATGTATACAAAGTCATAGTATTGTATGTATAAAAAGTCATAGTATAGTAAGTGTAAAAAGTCATAGTATTGTATGTAAAACGTTATAGTACTGTATGAATAAAAAGTCATAGTATTGTATGTATAAAAAGTAATAGTATTGTATGTATAAAAAGTCATAGTATAGTAAGTGTAAAAAGTCATAGTATTGTATGTAAAAAGTTATAGTACTGTATGAATAAAAAGTCATAGTATTGTATGTATAAAAAGTCATAGTATTGTATGTATAAAAAGTCATAGTATTGTATGTATAAAAAGTAATAGTATAGTAAGTAAAAAAAGTAAAAGTAAAGTATGTATAAAAAGTCATAGTATTGTATGTATGAAAAGTGATAGTATTATATGTATAAAAAGTCATTGCATAGTAAGTATAAAAAATCATAGTATAGTTTGTATAAAAAGTGATAGTATTGTATGTATGAAAAGTCATAGTATAGTAAGAAAAAAAAGTCATTTTATTGCATTTTTGAAAAGTAATACTATAATAAGTACATAAAAAGTATTGTTTGTATGAAAAGTCATAGAATCGTATGCATAAAAAGCCAAGGTACAGTTTTTGTACAAAAAGTACGAGTATTGTACGTATAAAAAGTCAAAGTGCAGGAAGTATAAAAAGTCACAGTATAGCATGTATAAAAAGTAATAGAATAGAATGTTTAAAAGGTCATGGTATAGTATATATATGACTTGATTAAAAGTCATAGTATGGAACCAGTAAAAAGTAATAGTATAGTAAGTATAATAAGTCATAGTACAGTAAGTATAAAAAGTCACAGTATTGTATGTGTAAAAAGTCATAGTATTGTATGTATAAAAAGTCATAGTATAGTAAGTATAAAAAGTCATAGTATTGTATGTGCAAAATGTCATAGTATTGTATGTATAAAAAGTCATAGTATAGTAGGTATAAAAACTTATAGTATTGTATGTAAAAACGTCATGGTATAATAAGTATAAAAAGTCATAGTATTGTATGTATAAAAAGTAATGTTATAGTAAGTATAAAAAATCCTAGTATTGTATGTATGAAAAGTCATAGTATTGTATGCATAAAAAGTCATAGCATGGTGTGTATAAAAAGTAATAGTATTGTATGTATACATAGTCATAGTATTGTATGTATAAAAAGTCCTAGTATAGTAAGTGTAAAAAGTCATAGTATTGTATGTAAAAAGTCATAGTACTGTCTGAATAAAAAGTCATAGTATTGTAAGTATAAAAAGTAAAAGTAAAGTATGTATAAAAAGTAATAGTATTTTATGTATACAAAGTCATAGTATTGTATGTATAAAAAGTAATAGTATTGAGTGTATGAAAAGTCATAGTATTGTATGTGTGAAAAGTTATAGTATAATAAGCATAAAAAGTCATTGGATTGTATGTATTAAATGTCATAGTATTTTGTGTATAAAAAGTCATATTAGTGTATGTATAAAAAGTCATAGCATAGTATGTATAAAAAGTAATAGTATTGTATGTTTAAAAAGTCTTAGTATAGTAAGTAAAAAATTCATAGTATTGTATATATGAAAAGTAATACTATTGTATGCATAAAAAGTCATAGCATAGTATGTATAAAAGGTCATAGTATTGTATGTATAAAAATTAATAGTATGGTTTGTATAAAAAGTCATAGTAAGACAAGATAAGATAAGATTAGACAATATAATACTTTATTCTTCCCACAGCGGGGAAATTCCCTTGTTACAGCAGCAGTGTCAACAATAACAGAAAACAAACAAACAAACAAACAAACAAACAAACAAGTAAACACACAAGAAAAAGAGGCAAACAGTAGACTATGAGCAGAAGGTAGACGGAAGTAAAGTAGCGTCAAATAAAAGGTTTTGTAAAGTGCGGTTGCCATGGTACAAAAAACAATATTGCAGTGTAAGTAAGTGACTTTAAAATTTAGTTGAATATGTATTTAAAGTAATAAAGCAAAAGTAGATAACCAAAATATATTAATAATATGTTTTGTTCCCCTGTGACCATAAATAATATTGCAAAAGTAAGTACTTGTCATGAAAAAAAATAAATACAGATAAAGCTATACAGAGAGTGTGTGATTGAATGAAAAACAGGAACAGAAACTCCAACATTATCAGGTAGTGCAGGTGTTGTAGAGTCTGACAGCGGCCGGGATGAAGGACCTGCGGTACCTCCCCTTCATACACCGTGGGTGCATCAGTCTGCTGCTGAAGGAGCTGCTCAGGGACCCCACAGTGTCATGTAGGGGCTGGGAGGTGTTGTCCATGATGGATGTCAGCTTGGCTAACATCTTTCTCTCCCCTACTTTCTCTATGGGGTCTAGAGGACAGTCCATGGCAGTCTAGTATAGTATGTATGTAGTAAAGTATGTATAAAAAGTCTTAGTATTGTATGTATAAAAATTCATTGTAAAAGTTGTAGTATTTTATGTATAAAAAGTCATAGTATAACAAGTATAAAAAGTCATTGGATTGTATGTATGAAAAGTCTTACCATAAATGTATAAAAAGTGATAGTATTGTATGTATAAAAAGAGTGAGAGTATTGTATGTGTAAAAGGTCATAGTATTGTATGTATAAAAATATATAAAATGGTATGTATAAAAATTCAAGGTACAGTTTTTATAAAAAATCATAGTATAGTATGTATTCAAAGTAATAGTATGGTGTGTATAAAAAGTCATAGTATAGTAAGTATAAAAAGTCATTGTATTGTATTTATGAAAAGTAATAGTATAATAAGTATATATAGTCATAGTATTGAATGTAATGAATTGTCTTAGAACTGTATGTAGAAAAAGTCATGGTATTGTATGTGTAAAAATTCATAGCATTGCATGTATAAAAAGTAATAGTATTGTATGCATAAAAAGTCATAGTATGTATAAAAAGTAATAGCATAGTAAGTTTAGAAAGTCATAGTAATGTATGTGTAAAAAGTCATAGTATTGTATGTATAAAAAGTCATAGTATTGTATGTATAAAAAGTCATAGTATAGTAAGTATAAAAAGTCATAGTATTGTATGTATAAAAAGTCATAGTATTGTATGTATAGGAAGTCACATTATAGTAGGTATAAAAAGTCATAGTATTGTATGTATAAAAAGTCATAGTATTGTATGTGTAAAAAGTCATAGTATTGTATGTATAAAAAGTAATAGTATTGTATGCATAAAAAATCATAGTATTGTATGTATAAAAAGTCTTAGTAAAGTAAGTATAAAAAGTCATAGTATTGAGTGTATAAAAAGTCATAGTACTGTATGTAGAAAACATCATGGTATTGTATGAGTAAAAATTCATAAGAAATCATAGTATAGTGTGTATAAATAGTATAGTAAGAAAAAAAAGTCATTTTATTGCATTTTTGAAAAGTAATAGTATAATAAGTACATAAAAAGTATTGTATGTATGAAAAGTCATAGTATTGTATGTATAAAAAAGTCATAGAATCGTATGCATAAAAAGTCAAGGTACAGTTTTTGTACAAAAAGTAAGAGTATTGTACGTATAAAAAGTCAAAGTGCAGGAAGTATAAAAAGTCACAGTATAGCATGTATAAAAAGTAATAGAATAGAATGTTTAAAAGGTCATGGTATAGTATATATATGACTTGATTAAAAGTCATAGTATGGAACTAGTAAAAAGTAATAGTATAGTAAGTATAATAAGTCATAGTACAGTAAGTATAAAAAGTCACAGTATTGTATGTGTAAAAAGTCACAGTATTGTATGTGTAAAACGTCATAGTATTGTATGTATAAAAAGTCATAGTATAGTAAGTATAAAAAGTCATAGTATTGTATGTGCAAAATGTGATAGTATTGTATGTATAAAAAGTCATAGTATAGTAGGTATAAAAACTTATAGTATCGTATGTATGAAAAGTCATAGTATTGTATGTATAAAAAGTCATAGCATGGTGTGTATAAAAAGTAATAGTATTGTATGTATAAATAGTCATAGTATTGTATGTATAAAAAGTCATAGTATAGTAAGTGTAAAAAGTCATAGTATTGTATGAAAAAAGTTATAGTACTGTATGAATAAAAAGTCATAGTAATGTATTTATTAAAAGTCATAGTATAGGAAGTATAAAAAGTCATAGCATGGTGTGTATAAAAAGTAATAGTATTGTATGTGTAAAAAGTCATAGTATTGTATGTATAAAAAGTAATAGTATAGTATGCATAAAAAGTCATAGTATTGTATGTTTAAAAAATCATAGTATTGTATGTGTAAAAAGTCACAGTATTGTATGTGTAAAAAGTCATAGTATTGTATGTATAAAAAGTCATAGTATAGTAAGTATAAAAA
>NW_023266532.1:0-1640 GCF_013103735.1 Etheostoma cragini
TCATCCCTCTCTCTTTCCTTTTCTCTCTCTCTCTCCCTCTCCCTCTCTCTTTCCTTTTCTCTCTCTCTCTCACTCTCCTCCCTCTCTCTTTCCTTTTCTCTTTCTCTCTCCCTCTCTTCCCTCTCTTTCTGCAGCTCGGCCTGCAGACCAAGGCTCTGCATCGACCAATCAGATCTCTCCTGGCGAAGGCGTGTCACTTCCTGCTCCAGTCCGAGCGACGACTGCTGCGACTCCTGGAGAGAAACACACAGTTTAGAAAATAGACAAAAAAATTACAAAACTTGGATTTATTTAGTTTTTAACAAAGGTTTAGGGAAATTAAAATATACAAAATCAACACGAGGACAACATGAAGACAACATGAGGACAACATGAAGACAACATGAGGACAACATGAAGACAACACAAGGACAACATGAGGACAACATGAGGACAACAAGAAGACAACATGGGGGCAACATGAAGACAACATGGGGGCAACATGAAGACAACATGGGGGCAACATGAAGACAACATGAGGGCAACATGGGGACAACATGAGGACAACATGAGGGCAACATGAGGACAACATGAAGACAACATGAAGACAACATGAGGGCAACATGAGGACAACATGAAGACAACACAAGGACAACATGAGGACAACATGGGGACAACATGTGGACAACATGGGGACAACATGGGGACAACATGGGGACAACATGGGGACAACATGAGGGCAACATGGGGGCAACATGAGGGCAACATGAGGACAACATGAAGGCAACATGAAGACAACATGAGGACAACATGAGGACAACATGGGGACAACATGGGGACAACATGGGGACAACATGAAGACAACATGAAGACAACATGGGGACAACACAGGGACAACATGAAGACAACACGAGGACAACATGAAGACAACATGAGGACAACACGAGGACAACATGAAGACAACATGGGGACAACATGGGGACAACACGAGCACAACACGAGGACAACACGAGGACAACACGAGGACAACATGAGGACAACATGAGGACAACACGAGGACAACACGAGGACAACACGAGGACAACATGAGGACAACACGAGGACAACACGAGGACAACACGAGGACAACATGAAGACAACATGAGGTCTGGTGTGTCTGTGCTTCACCTCCGTCAGCCGTTGGAGACGCTGGTTCTCCTCGTGCAGCCGCTCCGCTGCACCCAGCAGATCCTGGACCTGCCGGACCGCCGTCTCCAGCTGCTGTCGGCCGCCGCCGAGCGCCCCCTTCAGCAGCTGGAGAACATCTGGTGGAGGACTCCAGTTCCCAGCATCCTTTGCTAGAACTAAACGGGAAAAAAGGAGTGAAAATTATGTTTTTGGGGCCTTTCAGGCGTTATTTTCACAACGTTTTTGTAGATTTCTTCTTTGATGGCTAAGGTGTGTTTGTGTGTGTGTTTGTGTGTGTGTGTGTGTGTGTGTGTGTGTGTACCTGTGGTAATGTGTTGCTGGAGAGTTTCTCTAATTTCTTTCAGACATTCCTCCGAGTCAGACTGTCTCTGAGCGGCCTGAACACAGGGGAGAAGTTCACGCATCACGAAAAACATATTCCCATTGATTTTAGTGTGTGTGTGTGTGTGTGTGTGTGTGTGTGTGTGTGTGTG
>NW_023266533.1:0-1992 GCF_013103735.1 Etheostoma cragini
TAGTATGTTGGAAAAAGTCATAAAAAGTCATAGTATAGTATGTTGAATAAATCATAAAAAGTCATAGTATAGTATGTCAAAAAAAGTCATAGTATAGTATGTCGAAAGAAATCAGAAAAAGTCTTAGTATAGTATGTCGAAAGAAATCATTAAACAGTCATAGTATAGTATGTTGAAACATATAAAAAAGTAATAGTATAGTATGTCGAAAAAAATCATAAAAAGTCATAGTATAGCATGTTGAAACATATTATAAAAAAGTCATGGTGTAGTATGTTGAAAAAAGCCATAGTGTTGTATGTTGATACAAATTAGAAAAAAGTCATACTATAGTATGTCATAAAAAGCCATAGTATAGTATGTTGAAAAAAACCATAAAAAGTCATAGTATAGTATGTTGATAAAAGTCATAAGAAGTCATAGTATAGTAAGTCGATAAAAGTCAGAGTGTAGGATGTTGATACCAATTATGAAAAAGTCATACTATAGTATGTCGTAAAAAGTCATAGTATAGTATGTTGAAAAAAATCATAAAAAGTCATAGTATAGTATGTCGAATAAATCATAAAAAGTAATAGTATAGTATGTTGGAAAAAGTCATAAAAAGTCATAGTATAGTATGTTGAATAAATCATAAAAAGTCATAGTATAGTATGTCGAAAAAAATCATAAAAAGTCATAGTATAGTGTGTCGGAAAAAAAATCATTAAATAGTCATAGTATAGTACGTTGAAACATATAAAAAAGTCATAGTTTAGGATGTCGAAAAAAGTCATAACAAGTCATAGTATAGTATGTTGATAAAAGTCATAAAAGGTCATAGTATAGTAAGTCGATAAAAGTCACAGTGTAGGATGTTGATACCAATTATGAAAAAGTCATACTATAGTTTGAAGTAAAAAGTCATAGTATAGTATGTTGAAAAAAAATCATAAAAAGTCATAGTATAGTATGTTGAATAAATCATAAAAAGTCATAGTATAGTATGTTGGAAAAAGTCATAAAAAGTCATAGTATAGTATGTTGAATAAATCATAAAAAGTCATAGTATAGTATGTCGAAAAAATCATAAAAAGTCATAGTATAGTGTGTCGGAAAAAAATCATTAAAAGTCATAGTATAATGTGTCAAAAAAGTCATAGTGTAGTATGTTGATACAAATGATAAAAAAGTCATAGTATATTATGTTGAAAAAAGTCATAGTATAGTATGTTGAAAAAAGCCATAAAAAGTCTTAGTATAGTATGTCTAAAGAAATCATTAAATAGTCATAGTATGGTATGTTGAAACATATAAAAAAGTCATAGTATAGTATGTCGAAAAAAGTCATAGTATAGTATTTTGAAAAAAATCATAAAAAGTCATAGTATAGTGTGTCGGAAAGAAAATCATAAAAAGTCATAGTATAGCATGTTGAAACATATTATAAAAAAGTCATGGTGTAGTATGTTGAAAAAAGCCATAGTGTTGTATGTTGAAAAAACCCATAAAAAGTCATAGTATAGTATGTTGATAAAAGTCATAAAAAGTCATAGTATAGTAAGTCGATAAAAGTCACAGTGTAGGATGTTGATACCAATTATGAAAAAGTCATACTATAGTATGTCGTAAAAAGTCATAGTATAGTATGTTGAAAAAAATCATAAAAAGTCATAGTATAGTATGTCGAATAAATCATAAAAAGTAATAGTATAGTATGTTGGAAAAATTCATAAAAAGTCATAGTATAGTATGTTGAATAAATCATAAAAAGTCATAGTATAGTATGTCGAAAAAAATCATAAAAAGTCATAGTATAGTGTGTCGGAAAAAAATCATTAAATAGTCATAGTATAGTACGTTGAAACATAAAATAGTCATAGTTTAGGATGTCGAAAAAAGTCATAACAAGTCATAGTATAGTATGTTGAAACATATAAAAAAGTCATGGTGTAGTATGTTGAAAAAAGTCACAGTGTAGGATGTTGATACCGATTATGAAAAAGTCATACT
>NW_023266534.1:0-3522 GCF_013103735.1 Etheostoma cragini
ATACAAAGAATAGGAAATAGCAGAGGATGGTTTTGATCCATCAACCTCCGTGAACTTCCTGATTACTCACACACTGATCATTGACATGTAAGAATTGTGATTGACTGGCATTTAAAAAAGGTCATTGTAAGTACAGATATAAACACCAGTAAGGAGTCTACCAAGTTACCTCTTCATTTTATTCATTTTAGTTTGGACACCCAGTGAGGCTTACCGCGATGGTTTGGACTGGGTTGACTAGGGTTTTCTGCTGCTCTCGAGCAGACGGCTTTACTCACTGTGGGTTCTCTTCATAATGCACAAGTCTTTCGCCTTTTACTAAAGACTTCCTTGAAGGGGAATGCAGATGAGTTGAAACTATTTTTGGTGAGCTTTGCTGTATGGCCGAGCCTTTTGTACTTGTGAAAATTAAGCAGCTCCTATCGCTTCCTGCAGGTGTTTCTGGCTTTGGAGCTGTGGAGTCTGGATCTGTGGTTGGAGACACCTGCTAACTCCATGTTCCTAGTTGACACCCTATGCTTCAATTTTTCATGTCTCTGTCTGTCTCTTTTCACCCCCAAGCGGTCGAGGCAGATGACAGCCCACCCTAAGCCATAGTTCTGCTCGTGGTTTCTGCCTCTTAAAAGGAAGTTTTGAAGGAAGCAGCACCAATGCGACAGCTGCAAACATGATTTTGGAGCCTCCCTGATCCAAGGAAACAAGCTGGGGGAGAAAGAACATAAGGACTCCGGGGAATGACTCACCAGAGCTAGGTTACTAACAAGAATTTCTGGGACATGGATACACACAAATGGAAAGATAAAAGAGAGAGGATGGTATGGTATGGTAGACACTCTGAAAGGGTGATGCATCAAGAAATTATGACCCTCAACCTGATTTCCATGGTGAGATGAATCATGATATAACTGCTGTAAAATTGGTTGAAAGCGCCATGAAAAGTACAAGTAATGTCCTCGAGGAAAATCATGTTCTGGCAGTTTACTGTCTATTTAGACGAATCGACATCCACTACCCTGTCAGGACCCTGTAGTAATCTCCATATTGATCAATCATTTTGGCCATAATCGTGCAGCCCAAAGAGATGTAATGTTTTTTTTCAAACCAGGTTGGGCAAGTAACCTTTCTGCTGTATTCTTGTAAAAGAAGCAAGTAACATCACTCAAAGAAAGCGACTGTGATGGCTGGGAATCGAACCCAAGTCAACTGCTTGGAAGGCAGCTATGCTCGCCACTATACCACCATCGCTGGGCAATACAATGTTCACTTCAAATCTTGTATTACATCAGGGCATTGGGACTGAAAGTGCGCTCTATCACTGAGCTACAGCCCCTGATGATTCTGAAATTCCCTGCAGGGGATCCTGTGTTATCACGTTCACAAGAATGGGAAGTGTTTGTACATGTTATCTCCCTTCGATAGCTCAGTTGGTAGAGCGGAGGACTGTAGAGGCATAAAGCTGAAATTCTTAGGTAGCTGGTTCAAATCTGGCTTGAAGGAGCACTCTTTTCCAGAGTTTCCCTCAGGGATCAATAAAGATTTTCGGATTCTGATGTAGAGATGGACAGACGACCCAAAAGCATAGTACTTGTTGCCAAGACATAACAAGAAACAAAAAAAGAGGTGAGGGAGGTAGAGTTAAAGAACCTTTCTTCAGGACAGACAAATTTTATTGCTCAATATGGCAGGCACCAAGGATTTTAAAATCTATATGTCAACCCCGTCTTACCCGTATTGGATGGAAAGATGTCAATTTGCGCTTTTTATCTGTTATACATAACAGACTGGATGCAACAAAAAACCTAACCTTTATTCCTGTTTTGTACAACCCCAGAATTTAAAAAACTGAAATATTTTTTCACTAAATTCCCCATCCAATCACAGTCAGTACTTGTCTCACAAAACAAAAACGTCTCAATGTCCAAATTTAATCATTCATTCAGCAGAATTGGAATTTTAACTTACCCCCGCTGTTTGAAATTGCTTTTTTGTTTTTGGGGAATTCAGAGTGGAATCAGCGAGCCCTCCACGGTTTCTGACCCTCTTTCTCTCACAGATGTTTTGGCGAGGTTTCGAGGCAGGTGATCATCAGATCCCTGGATGCATGCCTTCATCAGTCACCAGCGAGTCCCGATCTGATCCCTCCTTGAAATCCTACCGACAACGCCAAATTTGTTGTGGAAGTTTCTTGTCACAGCAAGGGAGAAACTTGTGTTGGAGAAGAGACCTTGTTGAAACAAAATAAAGACAGGCTGCAAACTGAATTAAAGGTCTAGGTATTTGGTGAAAAGGTTTAATTGTTTTCTCAAGAAAAACAAATTGATGACAAGAACAGCTCTCACAATGCACAAAGTTACAGAGTGACAACAGTTCTGTGTGAATACAATCAGTAATACACTTCTTTATATCCAGTGCCCCCAGAGGAAAAAAAACAACCTTTGTTTGGACAAATGCAAAGTCATAAAATATTCCTACAAGGAGAAGACACTGAGGATAGATACAGAGGTAATTTACTCTGAGAGGCATTGGAGATATGATTATTGAGATATAATTAATATGAAAATGATTGGTTAAATGTAACTTTACACCTAAATCTGTCAAGTCCGGATTATTCCCTGACCAGGAATTGAACCCAGGCCGTGGCTGTGAGAGCGCCGAATCCTAGCCACTAGACCATCTGGGAGTCACATCTGTCAAATTTATCTTTGTAAATTTGAGTTTCCTTTTCACTTACTGGAATGACTCATATTGTTTTAGGCGAGGAATGGCTCCTGGCTAGAGCTTCAGAAGGCAGGACATGAGAGATTACACATCTGTCACATAGTCAGTTTGTATTCTTAAGATCAGAGGGTAAGGTCTTCATTCTTTTAATTTCTCCTTTTACTTCTTCATACCTATTCTTTTCACTTGTTCCCACTTGGACCTCTACAGGAAACAAAAGATGGCTCGTTCAAGGTCTAAAATCTCTTTTCTGGATGGGATAAAAACAGAGCTGACGAGTAAAAGTTGGAACCTTGGTTGACGCAGGTTCCCAAACCTCCCGTCAAAACGTGAATTACAGATTTTGCAGCCCCAGCAGAGCAGAGTGGCGCAGCGGAAGTGTGCTGTGCCCATAACCCAGAGGTCGATGGATTGAAACCGTCCTCTGCTAATTCCTATGCTTTGCGTCAGTATCAAGTATATTTCAAGCCTGTTGATGTTTAACATAGTGTCTGTTGCTGCAAGTGTCCGAATTGAAATGTCTCCACCTGCTGAAGGGTTGACTTAATTGCATGTTGAGATTATTTCATCCATAAAAATAGAAACTAACCTGCCATAACACCCATAAAAACTGGAGAATAAAACAATAAATATACTACACTATGGCTAATAATTTCTGTAAATCGAAACTGTAAAACATGTACGTTCAAAGAGCTTGTTGTGCTATCTGATAGTCTGAGATGCAAAAGAGAGAGTGACAGAGAAATTCATTTTTATAAGTCTTTTATTTCGTATTTCTCTGTAGTAATGTTTTAAAATATTATA
>NW_023266535.1:0-1024 GCF_013103735.1 Etheostoma cragini
CCTACATCAGAAGGATCTGAAATTACCTGTGAGAAACACTGGATAGGTGATGTCTCCCCCAGACTTGGATGGAAGCTGACATAACTTCAGGATTCCTTTTTAGAGTACCCTGAACAAGAAAAAAATTTGCCTTTAACAGACTGCAAAATATTGAAAATATACAATTTATTAGACTTTCTAGGACTTAATTTTAAAATCCTATATCAGAATGGTCCTAAATTACCTGAGTGATCCAATGGATATGTAGTGTCTTACTCATAATTTGAATAAACCTAGCGTAACAGTAGGAATCCATTTTAGACTGGCATGAAGGAGAGTTAAATATGCCTTTAACAGCCTAACAAAACTCGTCAATATAGCTTTGCTTTCAAGCCCTTAATTTTAAAACCGTACATCAGAATGTTCTGAAATTACCTGACAGACACACTGGATAGGTGATGTCTCCCCCAGACTTGGAATGAAGCTGGAATAACGTCAGGATTCCTTTTTAGAGTAGCCTGAACAAGAGAAAAATATGCCTTAAATAGCCTTCAAAATATTTAAATTTTAACATTTAGTAGAGATTCTAGGCTTTCATTTTAAAATCCTACATCAGAATGATCTGAAATTACCTGTGAGACACACTGGATAGGTGATGTCTCCCCTAGACTTGGATTGAAGCTGGCATAACTTCAAGATTCCTTTTTAGAGTAGCCTGAACAAGAGAAGAATATGCCTTTAACAGCCTGCAAAATATTTAAATTTTAACATTTAGTAGAGATTCTAGGCTTTCATTTTAAAGTCCTACATCAGAAGGATCTGAAATTACCTGTGAGAAACACTGGATAGGTGATGTCTCCCCCCCGACTTGGATGGAAGCTGGCATAACTTCAGGATTCCTTTTTAGAGTAGCCTGAACAAGAGAAAGATTTGCCTTTAACAGCCTGCAAAATATTAAAATTATACTATTTATTAGACTTTCTAGGCCTTAATTTTAAAATCCTATATCAGAATGGTCCTAAATTACCTGAGTGATCCAATGGAT
>NW_023266536.1:0-1406 GCF_013103735.1 Etheostoma cragini
AAAAAAGTGATAAGAAAGCCATAGAATTGAATGTTACAAAAAAGTGATAAGAAAGCCATAGTATAGTATGTCGAAAAACTAACTAAAAAAACAATGGAATAGTATGTCGAAAAAAGTGATAACAATGCCATAGTATAATATGATGAAAAAAGCCATAGTATAGTGTGTCGAAAAAGTGATTAAAAAAGCCATAGTATACTATGTCAAAAAAGTGATAATAAAGCCATAGTATAGTATGTCGAAAAAAGTGATAAGAAAGCCATAGAATTGAATGTTACAAAAAAGTGATAAGAAAGCCATAGTATAGTATTTTGAAAAAGTGATTAAAAAAGCCATAGTTTAGTATGTCAAAAAAAGTGATAAGAAAGCCATAGTATAGTATGTCAAAAAAGGTGATTTAAAAAATCTATGGAATTGAATGTCAAAAAAGTAATTAAAATAGCCATAGAATAGTACGTTGAAAGAACTGATAAAAATGCCATAGTATAATATGTCGAAAAAAGCCATAATATAGTGTGTTGAAGAAAGTGATTAAAAAAACATGAAATAGTACGTCAAAAAAAGTGATAAAAAAGCCATAGTATAGTATGTCGAAAAAAGTGATGAGAAATCCATAGTTTAGTTTGTTGAAAAAGTGATACAAAAGCCATAGTATAGTATGTCAAAAAAGTGATAAAAAAAGACATAGAATAGTACGTCGAAAAAGTGATAAGAAAGCCACAGTATAGTATGTCGAAAATATTGATTAAAAAAGCCATAGAATAGTGTGTTGAAATAAAGTGATAAGAAAGCCATAGTATAGTCTGTCGAAAAAAGTGATTAAAAAAGCCATATAATTGAATGTCAAAAAAAGTGATAAAAAAGCCATGGTATACTGTGTTGAAAAAAGTGATGAGAAATCCATAGTATAGTATGTCGAAAAAGTAACTAAAAAAACAATGGAATAGTATGGCGAAAAAAGTGATAAAAATGCCATAGTATAATATGATGAAAAAAGCCATAGTATAGTGTGTCGAAAAAGTGATTAAAAAAGCCATAGTATATTATGTCAAAAAAGTGATAAGAAAGCCATAGTATAGTATGTCGAAAAAAGTGATAAGAAAGCCATAGTATAGTATTTCGAAAAAGTGATTAAAAAAGCCTTAGTTTAGTATGTCAAAAAAAGTGATAAGAAAGCCATAGTATAGTATGTCAAAAAAGGTGATTTAAAAAATCTATGGAATTGAATGTCAAAAAAGTAATTAAAATAGCCATAGAATAGTACGTTGAAAGAACTGCTAAAAATGCCATAGTATAATATGTCGAAAAAAGCCATAATATAGTGTGTCGAAAAAGTGATTAAAAAAGCCATGGAATATTATGTCAAAAAAATGATAAGAAAGCCATGGTATAGTATGTTGAAAAAA
>NW_023266537.1:0-1344 GCF_013103735.1 Etheostoma cragini
ACCTGATACAACATGACTTACAGCAAACAAATCTACAAGCATGACCATTTCAAAGTAAATTAACACCTTTTCTGTTATCATCTCTTTCCTTTTCACAGCAAAACGTAGGCCAGGTAAGAAATAGATACAGTATATATCATCATTTTTCCTTTTAACAATGAGGCGTCTTTCTCAAAAGGCGTGGATAGTGGTCTCTCCGGAAGTATGAGATTTGTGTACATTTCTTCAGCGACATCCAACATTTGTAGAAATATGACTAAGGCAAAGTTCATTCAGATACAAAAGTGGAGCTAAATGGTGCCAGCTTTAATCCTCTCAGGGCGGTACATCTCCAAAATTACTTGTTTCTTTCTAAAAGTAATATTACTTATTTTAACTGTCTAACTCTCCCATATTTGAAACATGATTTCATTTGAATACAACTTGATACAACATGACTTACAGCAAACAAATCTACAAACATGACCATTTTAAAGTAAATTAACACCTTTTCTGTTATCATCTCTTTCTTTTTCACAGCACCAGCAATGCCAGGTAAGACATGGATACAGTATATGTCATGGGTACACATATTCATTGTTCTGATATTAATACACTTGTGTATATATTTAACTATGTTTAGAGATTTGTGTACATTTCTTTAGCAACATCCAACATTTTTAGAAATATGACTAAGGCAAAGTTTATTCAGCTACAAAAATGATGCTTAATGATACCAGCTTTAATTCTCTCAGGGTGGTATATCTCCTGAATAACTTGTTTCTTTCTAAAAGCAATATTATTTGATTTAACTGTCTAACTCTCCAAAATTTGAAACGTGATTCCATTTGAATACAACCTGATACAACTAGACTTACAGCAAACAAATCTACAAGCATGACCATTTTAAAGTAAATAAACAACTTTTCTGTTATCATCTCTTTCTTTTTAACAGAACTTCATTTTTCAGGTAAGACATAGATACATAGGTAAACATTTGCAGCATTCTGACATGACAGATTCATGAATATTCATTAATTACTAATATAATTTACAGTATTTCATATAATGTGTATAGCCTTACAGCATACATATCATATCATGTGTTCTGTACATATTTGCCTTCTTTGCAGTACAATGTGTTGTTTTCATTTTGTAAAAAAATAAAAAATGAAATCATGACTATTTTAAAGTTGTTTAACAACTGTATCACAATGTCACGTTATCATCTTTTTTCCTTTTAACAGGGGGGCATCTTCTTCCAGACTTTGGTGGTGGTCTCGCCGGAGGTATGGGCACACATGTCCACTGTTCTGATATGAATACACTTGTGTACACATTTTATTCGATGTAGAGATTTGTTCA
>NW_023266538.1:0-1850 GCF_013103735.1 Etheostoma cragini
TTGATTTGTGTGTAGTGTTCTGAGAATATGAGGCATTCTTTCAGAAAATGTGTGTAAACAATCGAGAAAAACTGTAAAGTAAGAGAAAGTGTTTGTGATGTCAGAGGTAACGATGCTGTCAGGCCACTAGAGGGCAGCGTCCAGCCTCATGACTCCCACAGGCAGTAGACTCCACTCTGGTCATTCCTGTTGGAAAGCTGCTCTATCTGTAAATTATAGAGAGGTCTAGACCTGCTCTATCTGTAAATTATAGAGAGGTCTAGACCTGCTCTATCTGTAAATTATAGAGAGGTCTAGACCTGCTCTATCTGTAAATTATAGAGAGGTCTAGACGATGCTCTATCTGTAAATTATAGAGAGGTCTAGACTTGCTCTATCTGTAAATTATAGAGAGGTCTAGACCTGCTCTATCTGTAGATTATAGAGAGGTCTAGACCTGCTCTATCTGTAAATTATAGAGAGGTCTAGACTTGCTCTATCTGTAAATTATAGAGAGGTCTAGACCTGCTCTATCTGTAAATTATAGAGAGGTCTAGACCTGCTCTATCTGTAAATTATAGAGAGGTCTAGACTTGCTCTATCTGTAAATTATAGATATTATTTTGGGGATGTTATAGATATCTGTATGTTATAGATATTTTTTGGGGATGTTATAGATATCTGTATGTTATAGATATTAATATCTGGATATTATAGATATCTGTATAGTGTCCTGAGATAACTTCTTTCTGTCTCCACAGCTGAACTGCTATTCAACTATTGAGTGCTTTTATTTTGAAAGTGCAGCTCCACAGGTTTAATGCCAAACATGTGGTGAGTTTCCTCGTAAAGATGAAGCTTCCTGCCCATCGGTGTGTGAGCTCCACGTTGGCACAAAAACCAGATTAGTTTTCTTTTGAAATGAATCCAACGACAAAATGAATAATTGTCTGAAAAGTGTTTAAAGGAGTTAAATCCACCCCGATGCACATTCCACAGAGGCCACAGCGTCATGTGTAATCACATGTCCTTCATAACAACATAACAACAGGATGAACAGCTGTAATCGTCCAAACAGACGCCACAGGGTTAGGGCTACAGTATGCTACAGGATGCTATAGGATGCTACAGTATGCTACAGTATGCTACAGGATGCTATAGGATGCTACAGGATGCTGTAGGATGCTACAGTATGCTACAGGATGCTATAGGATGCTACAGGATGCTATAGGATGCTACAGTATGCTACAGGATGCTATAGGATGCTACAGGATGCTGTAGGATGCTACAGGATGCTACAGGATGCAACAGGATGCAACAAGATGCTACAGGATGCAACAGGATGCTACAGGATACAACAGGACAACACAGGAATCAACAGGATGCATCAGAATGATACAGGATGCTACAGGAAGCTACAGGATGCTACAGGATGCTGTAGGATGCTACAGGATGCTACAGGATGCTACAGGATGCAACAAGATGCTACAGGATGCAACAAGATGCTACAGGAGGCAACAGGATGCAACAGGATACAACAGGACAACAAAGGAATCAATAGGATGCATCAGGATGCATCAGGATGATACAGGATAATACAGGAGGCTACAGGATGCTACAGGATGCAACAGGAGGCATCTGGATGATACAGGATGCTACAGAATGCTACAGGAAGCAACAGGATGCAACAGGATGCTACAGGACGCTAGAGGATGCTACAGGATGCTAAAGGATGCTACAGGAGGCTACAGGATGCTACAGGACGCTACAGGATGCTAGAGATGCTACAGGACGCTACAGGATGTTACAGGAAGCTAGAGGACGCTACAGGATGCCACAGGATGCTACAGGATGCTAGAGATGCTACAGGA
>NW_023266540.1:0-1521 GCF_013103735.1 Etheostoma cragini
GGTTGGAATGTGTTTGTGTGTGTATCTTAATTTGTAATATTATTTATTTATACCGCAACTGCCTTTTATTTATTTTTTATAAAATGTAAATGTGCTGTATTTATATAGCGCTTTTCCAGTCTTAACAACTGCTCAAAGCACTTTTACATCTACAGGAAACATTCACACACATTCATACACTGTGGCCAAGGCTGCCGTACAAGGGGCCACCTGCTCATCAGATAAACATTCACACACATTCACACTCCGATGCGCAGCACCGGGGGCAACTCGGGGTTCAATGTCTTGCCCAAGGACACTTTAACAATGACTGCAGGGGCGGGCATCAAACCACCAACCTTCCGATTGCCAGGCAACCGCTCTACCACTGAGCCACAGCCGCCCCAGCAAGGTAACAAACACTGTGTTGTTGCAGGAACTCAAAAAAACAGGTTAGAGCCAGCAGGCGCTTAAAAAAAAACTAGAACTGCCAAGTAACATTCTGAAACTGTAACATTTCAGAACTTTCAAGTAAACTTTTGGACCGCAACTCACACTTTGTAATGTGCCTGGCTAGCTCATTCGGTAGAGCATCAGACTCTTAATCTCAGGGTCGTGGGTTCGAGCCCCACGTTGGGCGGTTGTGTTTTAGAGAGTGGGAATCCCTGATTTCTGCACAGTATGAGTTGGCTGTATTGCGGTGGATCGGCTGTCAATTGCAAGATTAGCAGTGCCATCCCAGGGTAAAAATCCCTGTAATTTACAAGACTGAAATGTGCCTGCATTCTACTATCATGGCATGTGCTGACCTCCTGCTCCTCAGATCGGACTAAAGTCTGGTGACAATGCATGTTCAAATTCTAAAACTTCAACCTATTGTTCTAGAACTGCAACTTAACATTCTAGAACTGCAACTTAACATTCTAGAACTACAATGTAACATTTTAGAACTGTAAGTAACATTTTAGGACCGTAAGTCTTAAAATTCTACAACTTCAACCTATTGTTCCAGAACTGCAAGTTAACATTCCAGAACTGCAGGCTAACATTCTTGAACTTCTACCTAACATTCTAGATTGACAGTTTAACATTTTAGGACCATGACTCTTAAAATTCCAAAACTAGAACCTATTGTTCTACAACTGCAATTTAACATTCTAGAACTGCAGCTTAACATTCTTGAACTTAAACCTAACTTTCTAGAACTGAATATTAGCATTCTAGAACTCAAACCTAACATTCTAGAACTACAACATAGCATTGTAGAACTGTAAGTAACATTTTAGGACCATAACTCTTAAAATTCAAAAACTACATCTTATTGTTCTAGAACTGCAACTTAACATTCCAGAACTGCAGTTAAACATTCTAGAACTTAAACCTGACTTTCTAGAACTGCAGCTTACCATTCTAGAACTACAATGTAACCTTTTAGGACTATGAGCAACCTTTTGGGAACGTAATTTATAAAAATTCTTAAACCTCAACCTATTCTTCTTGAATTGCAACTCAAATTTCTAGATTGAAAGCTTAACTTTCTAG
>NW_023266541.1:0-1393 GCF_013103735.1 Etheostoma cragini
CAAACAGCGGCAGCTGCTCCGCCATTCATCATAAAGTTTGGCTTTAAAACTTCATACAACAAGACCCAAACAAAGAAGTGCTGAACGCAAAATAGGTTAGTAACCGGTGGTGAGTAAACATGTTCAGCTCAGCATTGGCCAACGTTAGCTTGCTTGTTGCTTCAGCTACGAGCTTCGGGAGGTTTACTCTGACTGTCGTTCGTTATGAGAAGATGAATGAGCGTTTGGTTATAAGGAATAATGTAACTATAACCTGTGTTTCACAGAGCACAACCATGTAATGTCTAATGTAATCAATGACATCTTAAACTACTGTCAGTCAACACACCACCAGACTCTCAAACAAGTGTAACGTTATAACTAACTAAAACTGTAACATGATCAACAGCCAATCTGTAATAATTAACGTGATTGCAGCCTGCGGGAGGTAAATGATTAGCCTACATTAATTGACTACCACAAGTTTGGAAAGTAACCAAACGCTCATTCATCTTCTCATAACGAACGACAGTCAGAGTAAACCTCCCGAAGCTCGTAGCTGAAGAAACGAGCAAGCTAACGTTAGATGGCCAATGCTGAGCTGAACATGTTTACTCACCACCGGTTAACCTATTTTGCGTTCAGCACTTCTTTGTTTGGGTCTTGTTGTATGAAGTTTTAAAGCCCAAGTTTATGATGAATGGCGGAGCAGCTGCCGCTGTTTGTTGTCAACTCTCACTCACGTGCGGCCGCGGCCAGCAGATACTACGTGTTAAGGTAGGCAGGTTATAGGTAACGGAGGAAGGTAATAACGGCAAGCTCACCCCACGCTTCCTAAAAATAAACATTGTTCACGAGTCCGGCACCTTGAGTCGGAGTCGAGTCTGAAGTCACTGTGTGTGCGACATAACGTTACTTTCTATGCATTCTTGATTAGTTCCATAACTTTGTAAATTAACAAAAGCTAGCAAGGGTTTGCCTTTCTCCTGTGTCATTCTTGTGAATTGGTAACGTTACACACACTGGTTCTATTGGCAGCACATGTAATGGTACACAGGGACTGTTGTTTCGCTGACTCCAAAAAGCCTTGCAATGGCACCAACAGGCAAACCCGCATGTAGAAGTCCTTCCACGGCGTCCACAGGCAGCATAGAAGCAGGGCGACCAGCTATCCCTGGTGTTGTTAACGTTAGCAACCGAGTCAAGAAGATAGGCCGCTTCCTCCAGATTCTGAAAAACTACATTGTCCACATCTGTGTCCATGTGTGCCGCTAACTCAGACACACGTTTTACCTCTGTCACGGCAGAGGCTGCAGTCCTTGGGGCCCATCGGTATCTTGCCACTGCCTCCGGAGTCTGCAGGGATAACATATCCCGGAAAGACTCTTTCTTCAGTCGGACGGCTTTCCTGACT
>NW_023266542.1:0-1199 GCF_013103735.1 Etheostoma cragini
ATGTAAATAATCACTACTTTTAGCATGTATAGAGCAGCATATCTCCACCAGACTCCATGTAAATAATCACTACTTTTTTCCCATCAGTCACTCAGACCCTAAAATATGGTAACATAAAGTCCAGGTTGATAAAAACCCTTTAAAGTTAAACTTCCCCTTTAAGGGAGCTGTTATGGTGACAGATTAAAAGTCACATTTGAGTTTTCTGTCTGTGAATCTGACCGACGGTTTAACCAATCAGCGAGGAGCGTCGTAGTTAGGCCCCGCCCCCGGCCTCCTGCTGCTGTTTGTTCTGCAGAAGAAGAAAAAATGGGACAAACAGACGAGAGTCCAAGTTACAACACAGTGACCCACAACAGACTCTGGATTAGTCTCTACGTCCAGCCATGAAGGTCCGCCGTGACTCGGCAGGTAGGATCCACATCGCTAATACCAACGGTTAGAAAGGGAACGTAGGACGAATATTAAAATATTAAAATATTCTACTTAGGTAAAAGTACCATTACCGGTATAAAAACATCTACTCTGGTAGAAGTACACAGTATCTCATTTAAAATGTACTCAGAGTAAAGTTACGTAGCCAGGGAGAGAAATACTTTGAAATTCATACTTAGTACAAATCTTATTTATACTTATTCAATTGTGGTCTTTTGTTGAAAAAATGTCCAAAAAAAACAACTACAAAAATTGGAAAATACAACAAAAACATTGGAAAATTGTCCAAAAAAACTCAAAAACTGCAACAAAAAAATTGAAAATATGTAAAAAATAAACTTGAAAAAGACAACAAATACATTGAAATAAATGTAGAAATAAAACTTACAAATGCTACAAAGATACTGTAAAAATTAGAAAAAGAAACGTTTAAAAGGCGACAAAAACATTAAAAAACGTCCCAAAAAAAATGCGGCAAAAGCCACAAAGGAATTGTCCAAATAAAACTTACAGATGCAACAAAAACACTGGAAAAAGTAAAAAAAGAACATGAAAAATGTCCAAAAAAACCCATGATAAAATGTATAAAAAAAAAACATGAAAAATGTAAAAAAAAACAACATGAAAAATGTAAAAAAAAACATGAAAAATGTCCAAAAAAACAACATGAAAAATGTAAAAAAAACCATGAAAAATGTCCAAAAAAACCATGAAAAATGTAAAAAACATGAAAAACATGAAAAATGTCCAAAAAAAACATGAAA
>NW_023266543.1:0-2839 GCF_013103735.1 Etheostoma cragini
CCATTTTATTGAAGTCAGGTGAAGAGCCCTCACTTAATAAAAGTAAGATACACGTCACTCTCCTGACTCCTGAGCAGGTGAATCAGCCAACCTGTGATTCACCTGCTCACAGCTTCACAGCTGCAACACATCCACTAATCAACTCAGCACCATAGCAACCACTCTCTGCTGGCCACATCCTCGGCTCAGCATAGTCACTTGAACTGTGCGTTTATGTCCTCATGTATTGTGTTTCTAACCTGCTTTCCCTGTGCCGTAGATTCTCTCTCTGCCTGCTCATCGTAACCTTTTTCCTTCAGATTATTCAATTCCTTTAACTTGATGGAATAGTGATAAAAATGTGTGTGTGTGTGTGTGTGTGTGTGTATATATATATATATATATATATATATATATATATATATATATATATATATATATATATAGAACACAAAGTGTGTTGCTAATGTCCAGTCTACTCCGCTGTTTTTGTTTTGGTTGCTGTCACTGCAGAAAACCCCGCTCCACACAGATAGGATGTTGGAAATGGCAAAAGGGTTTTCAGTGCTGTCGTGGCAATCTCAGGGTATTCTGCCTTGACTTTAATCCACAACACCGGCAGAGTGTCTGTATCAAACAGACTTTTAAGGCCGTCGTCATTTGCGATCTCCAGCAGCTGATCTTCTTCTTGCACAGACATGGTAGATTCACCTGGTTTGTTGACAAATTGGTTGCGGATCCATTCCTTGCCAGTTCGTGGGTCTTTTGTGGTTGGGAAGTAGCGCTCAAACTGCTTTAAAAGCAAAGAGAGGTGATTGTGCACCAGCTGGGAGAACGACGGATCAGGCTCAGTCCCACCCAAAATCCCCGCTAATGTTTGAAACATGTCCAATACGCCTCTGTTCACGCGCCGTCCCCATAATTCCAGTTTTGCTTTAAATGCAGCTACTTTATCTGCCAACTTGAAGACAGTTGTCATTTTCCCCTGAAGTGACAGATTGAGTTCATTGAGCAGGTTGAATATGTCGCACAGGTAAGCCAGTTTTGCGACCCATTCCTCGTCACTAAAATGTGCTGCCAGCGGGGACTTCTTCTCTGAGAGAAATCTTTGCAGCGGCTCACGTAACTCAAACACTCTGGTCAGCGATTTCCCTCGGGATAACCATCTTATTTCGCTGTATAAGAGGAGGCGTCGGTGCTCTGCGTCCATCTCCTCACAAAGTTGCTCAAACAGGCACGAGTTAAGGGCGTGTGCTTTGACGTGGTTAACTTTAACAATATCATTCAATACACTGTTCAATTCTGGTGGCCTTTTTCGGCTTGCCAGCATTTCCCTGTGAATGATACAATGTGTAGATTCACATTCAGGTGCAACTTCGTTTATCCGAGCAGTTAAACCAGACAGCCATCTGGTCGTGCCGACATGCCGACACGGGACCATTTCAGTTTTCCTGATATGTAACCATCCAGCGACTTGAACAGTTCTGCCGCGGTGGTGTTGGTTGGCAACGACAGTGCACACAACATCATGCACATCCTCCTGATAAAGATATCGCACATACACAAGTAGTATTGCCTTGTTGTCAACCTGGAGTGCGTTCCAAGAATGATGAATTAATCCTCTCACAGAAGGTTTTTGCTTTAAATTTTACTAAATTTCTTAAAATCTGAACCAAGATCAGCCCCCTATCATTTGGCTGTGAATTATTAATCTGTTGTTGACATGTGCTGGCATATTCATTGCTCCATAGTTTATGAGGAGAAACATGAGCTGTTTCTCAATGTCAAGAATCCTTCCTCGGTAGGACTAGTCTTTTCCAAGTCAGGTCCTTCAGAGGCAGGTCAGAGTCCTCCTTTGCATTCGGAGAAAAAAAAGGAACAGGCTAGTAAGTCCACGTCATTGCGTTCTTGCGTCATTGAGTTTGTTTCTCCGCCTTCACCTCCGCCCTGCATTTCAAAACACTGGACGGCGAAATGGATGTGGAACTCTGAACTGTGCTGTTCAATTGATTATATTATATACATACACACACACAATAACATAATGACACAGACCAGTTAATATAATACATTTATTCTTAGAATGCCAATCTCTAAAATAGCAAATAATCTATACATCTCTCGTTTGCTTCTGTTTCCCTGCGCGTCTTCTGATCCCGTCCTCCGTTTGTCCCTGTTAAAAGACAGCAACACAAGAAAAGATGTTGACCCGATGTGAATGTTGTAGTGTAACATTACGGAACATTTTACTTGTTACATGGGAAACTACTCATACTACTCAGCCTTTATTTAATGTTGCTAGCTAGCTAGTTAGTGAAGTTAACAAGGTGCAGCGTTAGCCCCCATCCTGCAGTAACAACTAATAAACACACAAATTACTAAATCTCTGCTAACGTTACGCATATATAGTAACGGCATATAAAAAGAGATGAAAATGCCATTGAACACAACCTTTTAAAAACACAAATTGCAAAAAAAAGACATCAACCTCACTAGCTAACAGCCTAATGTTAAATGACTTAGCTAACGTTAGCTCGGGGTGTATCTACCTAATTATTATAGCAATATGTACCAGCATTAAAGCGTTAAGCTTTACATTGATGTAAAACATTAACGGTGATAACAAATGTATGGTAAATACTAAAGATACTTAAATTTGAATGATTATTTCACCATCAGCTAACTCCCGCTATTTCATTTTTTTAAGCTAAGACACTGGGGAATTTTAAAAAATGCTTGTTTGATCCGAGCTATGTTATGTTGGGTGTTTTAGCTAGCTAACTTGTTGTGGAGGAGTGAGGATTGGACCCAAATGCAGAGATGAGGACAGCAGGCAGGCAGGCGGGTGGTAACCAGGAGT
>NW_023266544.1:0-1320 GCF_013103735.1 Etheostoma cragini
CCCCCCCCCCCCCCCCCCCCCCGGCTGTCGCCTTACCTTCAGTCTGAATGTAACCGTCACGCCAGTTAGTTAGAGTGCACTTTTATTTTGAAAAGACACACTACAGGAAGCAGATTTGACCCCGGCAGCGAGAGATGACATCACCGTCGCCACGACGACGTCCGGAGCCTTAAAGTGGACCGTTGTTGTTTCTGAGATCACAGGAAGCCACGCTGCAATAAAAGCCTGTGGCAGATCTGAAGCCCCGCCTCGTCTCTGCTTCCAGCCAATCACAGAGCAGCGAGGGGGTCACATGCCCACTTTAATATTTTATAATATATTTATAATATTAACAATATATATTATTTATAATAATAATATACATAATATACATTATTTATAATATTTAATAATATACATTATAATATTTAATAATATACATTATTTATAATAATAATATGCATTATATATAATATTTAATGTACATTATATATAATAAGAATATACATTATATATATTAAGAATATACATTATATATAAAGAATATACATTATATTTAATAAGAATATACATTATATTTAATAAGAATATACATACTATTTAATAAGAATATACATAATATTGAATAAGAATATTAATGAAAGGTAGAAGAATCAGAGAGAGGTTCATTATGATAACAAAGAGATGTAAATGCAAAAAAACTAATATTTAATTTAAAAAGTATTTTATTTTTTAAATTAAATGTTTTGATATTTTGATTTGATATTTACATAAATAATCTCAGAATAATTTCACAATAATTTTTTTGGTAAATGTTTTCACAATAAAAGTTTGGATTAATAATCTGAATGTTTTCACAATAAAAGTTTGGATTAATAATCTGAATGTTTTCACAATAAGAGTTTGGATTAATAATCTGAATGTTTTCACAATAAGAGTTTAGATAAATAAACAGGATATAATCTCAGAATATTTTCACAATAAGAGTTTGGATAAATAATCTCAGAATTTTTTCACAATAAAACTAAGTAAATAATCTCAGAATATTTTCACAATAAGAGTTTAAATAAATAATTAGAATATTTTCACAAGAGTTTAAATAAATAATCTCAGAATATTTTCACAATAAGAGTTTACATAAATAATATAATGATAAATAATAAAGAGACATGACCGTCTGATATCAGAATATCATCACGTTATTGTAAAAACTTTATTTTATTTCAGAGTCTAAAGAGGCTCAGTCCTCGACGCAGCGGCCGCGGGTTCAACTACGGAAAAAAAGAGAAGAAGAGAAAAAAACATGCTTCATCTACCAAAAATATAAATAATATAAACAGA
>NW_023266545.1:0-741 GCF_013103735.1 Etheostoma cragini
CAACCTTGCCTACTACCCCGCAAAAATAAAAATCGCGCGGTAAGAGAGGCGGAGTTCGTGTCAGGCTTGTTGCTTACCTGCACCCCTGCCCCCGGAGCCCGAAGCTCTCTAGCCGCGGCTGTGTGCACAGGAATCTCCGCCCACTAAATCGGGCTTCCCAACAGTCTGGAAGGCGTTCAATTCGCATGGCACTGATCAACACCAAATCAGTCACAAATAAGATTTTCATCCTCAGTGATTTTTTTTACTACCAATGCTCTGGACTTTCTTCTGCTGACCGAAACCTGGCTAAAACCAGGTGAAAACCGCGCCTTCACAGAGCTCCTCCCCCCCAGCTGCTCTTTTTTCAACTCCCCGCTTCAGGTTGAGGCGGTGGATTGGCCACACTCTTTAAGGAGGAGTACAGATGCAGACTACTACCTGCTTTCTGTTTCTCTAGCTTTGAGCTTCAACTGTTGGTGGCTGAGCTGGATTCACCTCACTGTAACGAATTTGACTGTAGATTTTACAGTAAACACCTGGCAAAAAAGTTGCCAGCTAAATCTTGTAAAATTACTATAAGTTACGGTTAACAACTGTAAAAATAATTACAGTATAATACAATATTTATTTTACAGGTTATTGTTGTACATAAATTACAGCAATGCTTTGTTTTTTTTAAAAGAAAACAATATTTTATTGTAATTTAGTTTACAACATTATCTTGTATTCTTTTCAAATTACAGCTATTACCTGGCAACT
>NW_023266545.1:882-1538 GCF_013103735.1 Etheostoma cragini
TATTTGACAATACAATACGTTGTTGTAAAAAGAATATACAGTTAATTTAGTTTTTTACATTTGCAGCTTTGCTGATGCTTATTAAGTGTTTTAAATAAAACCAAGCTTGCTTTTAATTCAAAAACCATTGCATTAGATTCTCTTCAACTGTAAAAAAAAAAAAAAAAAAAACAGAGTCCGAGATGCAAAATCATGACATTTTAATTTTAAAACGCAACACAATGAAAAAATGCAATATGTTTTAAGAAGGTAACTTCTATTTTTCTTAAGAGCTCATTATGACCATGCTATAACCAACCCGATAATCGACCGTCGGACAATCTGGTGAGGTTGGTGACTCAAGTCTGTTCGGTGTGCTCCGTGTTTAATTAGTGAACTGATTCTTGGAGAGCATTTTGAGGAACCATCTGAGTTACTTTTTGTCATTTTTTGATGTCTCCCTCTTCCCCTACCTCCCATTGAGTAGAGAGGAGACGCGAGGGTTAATGCAGTTCCTCTTTTCTCCTGCATGTTCCCCATTTTTTGGGTCAACGCCGTTGTTGTCTTGGTTCCACTTGAAGGGTTCAGTCCATTGAAGAATCTGAAATCACAAAATCACATGCAAATTACTTACTAAATGCTCAGTTTACCTCAATGCAGAATTACTTTTCAAAATG
>NW_023266546.1:0-2027 GCF_013103735.1 Etheostoma cragini
GTATAGTACATCGATAAAAGTCATAGTATAGTACATCAAAAAGAGGTCATAGTATAGTACATTGAAAAAAGTCAAAAAAGTCATAGTATAGTACATCGAAAAAAGTCATAGTATAGTACATCGAAAAACAGTCTTAGTATAGTACATCAAAAAAGTCATAGTATAGTACATCGAAAAAAGTCATAGTATAGTACATAGAAAAGAGGTCATAGTATAGTATATCGAAAAAAGTCATAGTATAAGTACATCGAAAAACAGTCTTAGTATAGTACATCAAAAAAGTCATAGTATAGTACATCGAAAAAAGTCATAGTATAGTACATAGAAAAGAGGTCATAGTATAGTACATTGAAAAAAAGTCATAGTATAGTACATTGAAAAAAAGTCATAGTATAGTACATCAAAAAAAAGTCATAGTATAGTACATTGAAAAAAGTCTGAAGAGTCATAGTATAGCACATCCAAAAAAGTCATAGGATAGTACATCGAAAAAAAGTAAAAAAAGTCATACTATAGTACATTGAAAAAAAGTCAAAAAAGTCATAGTATAGTACATTGAAAAAAGTCAGAAAAGTCATAGTATAGTACATTGAAAAAAAGTAATAGTATGGTACATCGAAAAAAAGTCATATTATAGTACATCGAAAAAGTCAAAAAAGTTATGTCATAGTACATCGAAAAAAGTAATATTATAGTACATCGAAAAAGTCTGAAAAGTCATAGTATAGTACATTGAAAAAAGTCTGAAAAGTCATAGTATAGTACATCGATAAAAGTCATAGTATAGTACATCAAAAAGAGGTCATAGTTTAGTACATTGAAAAAAGTCAAGAAGTCATAGTATAGTACATCGAAAAAATTCATAGTATAGTACACCAAAAAGAGGTCATAGTATAGTACATCGAAAAAGTCATAGGATAGTACATCAAAAAAGGTCATAGCATAGTACATCAAAAACTGTCATAGTATAGTATATCAAAAACAGTCATTGTATAGTACATTCAAAAAAGTGAAAAAAGTCATAGTATAGTACATCGAAAAAAGTCATAGGATAGTACATCGAAAAAAGTCATAGGATATTACATAAAAAACAGTCATAGTATAGTACATGGAAAACAGTCAAAAAGTCATAGTATAGTACATCGAAAATAGTCATAGTATAGTACATCAAAAAGAGGTCATAGTATAGTACATCGAAAAAAGTCATAGGATAGTACAACGAAAAAAGTCATAGTATAGTACATTGAAAAAAGTCAAAAAGTCATAGTATAGTACATCGAAAAAATTCCTAGTATAGTACATCAAAAAGAGGTCATAGTATAGTACATCAAAAAAAGTCATAGTATAGTACATCGAAAAAAGTCATAGTATAGTATATCAAAAAGAGGTCATAGTATAGTATATCGAAAAAAGTCCTAGTATAGTACATCGAAAAACAGTCTTAGTATAGTACATCAAAAACACTCATAGTATAGTACATCGAAAAAAGTCAAAAAAGTCATAGTATAGTACATCGAAAAAAGTCATAGGATAGTACATCGAAAAAAGTCATAGGATAGTACATTGAAAAAAATCATAGTAGAGTACATAAAAAAAAAGTCATAGTATAGTACATTGAAAAAAGTCAAAAAGTCATAGTATAGTACATCGAAAAAATTCATAGTATAGTACATCAAAAAGAGGTCATAGTATAGTACATCGAAACAGTCATAGTATAGTACATCAAAAAAAGTCATAGTATAGTACATTGAAAAAAGTCAAAAAGTCATAGTATAGTACATCAACAAAATTCATAGTATAGTACATCAAAAAGAGGTCATAGTATAGTACATCAAAAAAAGTTATAGTACAGTACATCGAAAAAAGTCATAGTATAGTATATCAAAAAGAGGTCATAGTATAGTACATCGAAAAAAGTCATAGGATAGTACATCGAAAAAAGTCATAGGATAGTACATCAAAAAAAGTCATAGTATAGTACATTGAAAAAAGTCAAAAAGTCATAGTATAGTACATCGAAAAAATTC
>NW_023266547.1:0-1938 GCF_013103735.1 Etheostoma cragini
CCAGTCCCTGACCGGGAATCAAACCCGGGCCGCAGCGGTGAGAGAACCAAATCCTAGCCACTAGACCATCAGAGAGTCACATCCAATAAACTTATTTTTGTAGATGTGAGTTTGCTTTTCACTTACTGGAATGACTCATATTGTTTTAGGCAAAAAAGCTGCCTGGCTAGAGCTTCAGAAGGCAGGACTTGACAGATTACACATTTGTCACATAGTCAGTTTGTATTCTTAAACTATTGACATTATTGTCCTATTGTACTATTCAGTTTTAATCTCAGATGACATCTAAGGCTAAGAAGCATCGTGCCATGGGGGACGATGAATGGCTGTCCCAGCTGTTGACGTTTGCCGCTACAGGGGTCTGGTCTACTGATGAAGAGGGGGAATAGACCAGCCCCGAGGCAAAAGAGATGGCATGAGCTCTATCTTAAGGTACAGCTTTTTACATGTTTTTTTTTAACAACTATCAACAATTAATTAATATAATGTTACATTCTGATGCATTTTAATTTTGGCTAATTACAGATAGAAACGTGTCCACTCCAGCAGCGGGGGCAGATGTCTCTTTTTGGTGGAGCACAGGTCGGCACGTGTGGATTTCACACTAAGAGTTAATTGGGATACTTAAATGATAGAAATATACTAAAGATGCAACCATAATGTATGTTGTTAAAACTGACTTATATTTGTGGTTGTAAATTTCATTGATATTTGTATTAGAAAACTAATGTGCAGACAGCTACACCTGCTGCTGCAGCTGGCCCAACTCTGTCAACTGCTGCTGACCCTACTGCTCCAACTGGTGCTGTACCCTCTGCTGGTCGAGTGCAACCCAAATTATCCCTTGAAATGGTACCCAGCACTACTGTTTAATGAAAAATATAAACAGAATCAAAGCCTGAAAACATTAGCTTTGATTACATGTATATTGCTTTGACCTGTACAACTCTATGATAATTTACTGTAACTTGTGACATTTCATCCTTCCCCAGTTATTCAAACCATGGTTCGGTGGCTCACATACTGCAACAATAAAGCCAACCTCAGTATGGCCAGGAAACCTTCTCAGGTATGATGCAACATAATTGTATTATTTTATTTATTTTATGCATTATAATGCATTTAGTTAATAATGGATGTCTCTCTCTTTCTCTGTCTGTCTCTTTCTCTCACCCCCAACCAGTCTAGGAAGATGACCGTCCACCCTGAGCCATGGTTCTGCTCGAGGTTTCTGCCTCTTAAAAGAAAGATTTTCGCCACAAATCGATTGATGTGCCAAAAATAAAGCTTGGGCATTCCTTGTTAGTATAATTGACAGTATCTCTGCCTGTCATGCGAAAGATTGGGGTTCAATTCCCCGACTGGGAGGTTTTTCTACCAGCTTAGGCCTCAAAGAAGTCCCGGCAAACGTGTTGGACTATTCATGAGGAGAAAGCAAGCCTTGGCTCAGGCGGTGTTCATCATGGGAGGAGAACCCCTGACCCCTTATTGGGAATATTGTCAAGCGATGGAAGGAGCACAACTCATGGACATGTCTCAAGGTGTAGCAGGAGGTAGGAGAGTTTCAAGTCTGTGCACCTTAGAATTCCTCTTATGCTCTTTGCAGATGAGGTGGTTCTGTTGGTTTCATCAGGCAGTGATCTACAGCACCCACTGGGGCAAAATAAAAGTGTCAAGCAGTTGGGATCTGAAGCTCTAGCCAGGAGCCATTCCACGCCTAAAACAACATTAGTCATTACAGTTAGTGAAAAGGAAACTACAAAGATAAATTTGATGGATGTGACTCCCTGATGGTCTAGTGGCTAGGATTCGGCGCTCTCAACAAGCAATTTCAAACAGTGGGGGTAAGTTAAAATTTCAATTCTGTTGAATGAATGATTTATTTTGGACATTGAGACGTTTTGTTTCGTGAGACAAATACTGACTGTGATTGGCTGG
>NW_023266548.1:0-1617 GCF_013103735.1 Etheostoma cragini
GATTATTTACATGGAGTCTGGTGGAGATATGCTGCTCTATACAAGCTAAAAGTAGTGGTTATTTACATGGAGTCTGGTGGAGATATGCTGCTCTATACACACTAAAAGTAGTGTGTGTCCGTGTGTGTGTGTGTGTGTCTCTTTGTGTGTGTGTCTCTTTGTGTGTGTGTGTGTGTGTCTCTGTATGTGTGTGTGTGTGTGTGTGTGTGTGTGTGTGTGTGTGTGTGTGTGTGTCTGTGTGTGTGTGTGTCTCACCGTTGTCAGCTCCATCATCAGCTTCTCTACAGACGGTTTCAGACTCTCGATGACTTTCAGTCCGTCCTGGAAGAAACTGACGAGGACACACAATACTTTACCAAAAAACACAAAAAACAACAAAAAATGTCTCAAACAGAAAATAACTCTAAAACAATAGAAATTACATTTATTAATTATTAATATACAGAAAACATGGAATTAATTGATTAGAAGAATTTTTGTGATTTCATAGTTTTATTAAAAATAATTTTAAATTAAGTTTCAGTGTTGCATTGTGTGTGTGTGTGTGTGTATGTGTGTCTCTGCGTGTATGAGTGTGTATTTTTCACAGACTTTCAAAAAAACTAATTTATCTAATAATAGTAATAATAATAATTCTAAATATCAGCTCCATTGTTTTCAACTGGATATGTTTTTGACGTCCATCAGATTATAACACATATATATATATATATACGTATATTTGTGTACTAACGTAGTATACGTACTTGCCCTGAGCGTGGAAGTACTTGACGAGGTTCTGCAGGAAGTCGACGCCTTTCTTCACTTTGATCTCGTTCACTTTGAGAAGATACTGAGATACACGCCGGGTTA
Organism: Etheostoma cragini; assembly: GCF_013103735.1. Lineage (NCBI taxonomy): Eukaryota > Metazoa > Chordata > Actinopteri > Perciformes > Percidae > Etheostoma > Etheostoma cragini. The sequence continues at coordinate 853 of NW_023266548.1, forward strand.
TTAACATATAATATAATATATATATATAAAATATAATATACACACCAGATACATAAGATAATACACATAATATACATCAGTGTTTATAAGATAAGACACATAGATACAGCCGGGTTATTAAGATATATTATAGATATTATATGTATAATATAATATACACATCAGATACATCAGGGTCAATAAGATAAGATATATAAGATGCAGAGATGCAGAGATGCAGAGATGTATAGATATATAGATACAGAGATGCAGAGATATATAGATATATAGATACATAGATGTATAGATGCAGAGATGTATAGATGTATAGATATATAGATACATAGATACATAGATGCAGAGATGCAGAGATGCAGAGATATATAGATACATAGATGCAGAGATGCAGAGATATATAGATACATAGATGCAGAGATGCAGAGATGTATAGATATATAGATACAGAGATGCAGAGATATATAGATATATAGATACATAGATATATAGATGCAGAGATGCAGAGATGCAGACGCGTCCTCACCTCACACATCTGCAGCTGGAACATCTGTCTCTCCTTCTCCATCTCCTCGGCGATCTCTCCGCCGCTGAACTCCGTCCGGATCATCCCGTGCTGCTTGGCCAGCTCGCGCTTCTCCTTCTCGATCTTCGCCCTGCAGGGTCAGAGGTCAGGGGTCAGGGGTCAGAGGTCAGGGGTCAGAGGTCAGAGGTCAGGGGTCAGGGGTCAGGGGTCAGAGGTCAGGGGTCAGAGGTCGAGTTAACGGGGGG
>NW_023266549.1:0-1125 GCF_013103735.1 Etheostoma cragini
TGTAAGGAGTAGAAAGTACCGATATTTGTGTTAAAATGTAAGGAGTAGAAAGTACCGATATTTGTGTTAAAATGTAAGAATTACAAAGTACCGATATTTGTGTTAAAATGTAAGGAGTAGAAAGTACCGATATAGTACAGATATCTTTGTTAAAATGTGAGGAGTAGAAAGTACCGATATTAGTGTTAAAATGTAAGGAGTAGAAAGTACAGATATTTGTGTTAAAATGTGAGGAGTAGAAAGTACAGATATTTGTGTTAAAATGTGAGGAGTAGAAAGTACCGATATTTGTGTTAAAATGTAAGGAGTAGAAAGTACAGATATTTGTGTTAAAATGTGAGGAGTAGAAAGTACCGATATTTGTGTTAAAATGTAAGGAGTAGAAAGTACCGATATTTGTGTTAAAATGTAAGGAGTAGAAAGTACCGATATAATACAGATATTTGTGTTAAAATGTAAGGAGTAGAAAGTACCGATATAGTACAGATATTTGTGTTAAAATGTGAGGAGTACAAAGTACCGATATTTGTGTTAAAATATAAGGAGTAGAAAGTACCGATATTTGTGTTAAAATGTAAGGAGTAGAAAGTAAAAAGTCGGCAAAAAAATTTAAAGTAAAGTAAAGATATCTTCAAAATCTACTTGAGTACATTAACGAAGTATTTCCCGTCTGAGCCGAGGACGGAGGAGTCGAGGAGCCGTCAGAAACGGCGTTAAGGTAAATCCTGAAGTGTCCCTCGTATGTGGTCTTGACCTAACATCCCGTTCTCCAGGTTGTTCTCCGAGCTACGATGCTGCAGCTCGACTCCCCGAGGACCTCGCCGGCGTTCCTCCTCTCCAAGAGAAGACCCCCTCCGACATCCACCCGCGGCGCCCTCGCTCAAAACTTCGCCGAAACGCTGCCGACGGAGATGAGCGTGAAGATCTTCGGCGAGCTGGACCCGGAGAGCCTGTGCAGCGCCGCGCGCACCTGCCGGCTGTGGCGTGACATCATCGAGGACAGCGAGCAGGTGTGGAGGAGGCGGTGTCTGGCGGTCCGGGCCGTGTGTCAGAGGGAGGTGGACTGGGACCGGAGGGACGGGCTGTCCTGGAAGGTGGGGGGGGGACACTGCATATTCATTACTG
>NW_023266550.1:0-1133 GCF_013103735.1 Etheostoma cragini
TTAGCACTGAAAGAAACAGAGAGTAAAAATATACTGTACAAAGGTATTAACAGCAAAATGTAGTTAAAATATTAAAGTAAAGGTACTTGTTGGACAGAACTGTCGCTTTCACAGAGTTATGTTATGTGAATATTATTACTGATGCTTTAAGACTATTGTCACAGGTGATAACGATGGAGCACACTTTAAATACTTTATATACTGTTGGATAGTCCAATCCTTAGCACATAATCATATTTTATTACTTGATTATATGTTTTGTCCGTACAGTCTGAATCTGTAAAGTAATTTCAGCTATCAAATAAATGTAGTAGGGTAAAAATTACAACATTTTCCCTCTGAAGTGTAGTAGAGTTCAAGTATGAAGTTGAAATACTCAAGTAAATTAACATTTCCTTGAATTAATGTAATTTACAGTCATTTACTAGATGGAATTCATTTAAAATATATAGTTTGAGCTAATAGTGTTACTACCAATAATATTTAATAATTTAAGACTTCCTGACAAATTTAACAAAACTTTATTCATTTAGTTTTTACAGTTTAATAGACCTCCTGTATCACTTTGTTTAAGCTCCAGAAAGAACGTTAATTTGGTCCAACTCTTAAAAATTTAATTTAAATGCAGCTGGAGTACTCACAGCAGCTCTCTGTTTAACACACCAAATCCAACTCCAGGGCTCAAGCTGTAGGTGGCCGTTGCGCACTTGCCCTTCTGGAAGGTATTTGGCAGTTTCTGGATTTCATACCACTTACCAAGATACTGCAGAGGAATCACAAGGAACACAAACACACCACATTAAGATGTTGTTGATGAAGAGTTGCAGAATCTTGATGCCTTAAGTGGCAATGTATGTCTATTGGGAAAAGTGGTCGCCCTGGAACGCCTAATTTGTTAACTCATGGAATTTAAATTTATAAAATGAAACTGAAATTCTGCCTTGTTTCCCTAAAGAATATAATCAAAGTTAAAAGCTTTGTTATTTACCCTGGCAACATCAAAGTCCTCCTGAACAGCAGGCTGGGGGCATTTTCCCTTCATGATGAACTGAGCATTGGCCGCCAGAATGGAGAGCAGGGTCAAGGATATCACTTGGATGGCATTCATCTTTTCTTTACAACCTTTGTAGAGC
>NW_023266551.1:0-1407 GCF_013103735.1 Etheostoma cragini
GTATACTTGTGCCCCTGTATTTTAACATAGGGGGGTGTATACTTGTGCCCCTGTATTTTAACATAGGGGGGTGTATACCTGTGCCCCCTGTATTTTAAGGAAGAACATTTATTTATTTATGAAACATTATTAATTGACAAAGAATATTAGTATCCTTAAAGTTTGGATTTTCCCATATATTTTTAAAAAAATAAGGCATTTCATATGTATTTCCAAAATAGTTTTTGTTGTTGTTGTATTCGTCTTTTTAATTAACTTTAGCCTGGGGGGGGGGGGGGCTGTATATTGAGTCTATGACTGCAGAGGACAACGGCTCCGAGAATCAAAGATCACGTAGAGAACAAGATGGCGCTCACCTCTCTGGAAGGAGTAGACGCTGTCTTTGTGTTGGCAGGTCAGGACCACCACGGTCCAGCCGAACCCGGCGTCGGACATCCTCCGAACCGGGCACGCGGATGCTAAAAAGCGACTTTATACTAATTTACAGCTCGTATCTGTTGCTAAAAGCAACGTCACACACGGAGGGCTGTGTCTAGAAGGGATACAGCTATGGAAAAATCAAAACTGAAAGGGATACAGCTACGGCCGGAAGTTAAGCAAAATTAACTATTAATCATTTTCTTTCACCCAAGAAACGCGGTTTTCGTTCCTCGGGGGTGTTTTAATCCAAACCACGATATTTTTTTCCTGAACTTGACATGTAGTTTTGTTTCTTAAAACTTAACCGTCATCGCCGTAACGTTAGCTGTATGCGCGGGGGCGGCTGTGACGTAGACGTTACCGAGAGGATGGCTCACTACTGACCGCTAACCGACCGCTGGCTAGCCGGAGAAAAGCAGCTAGACTAACGGACCCCGAACGGTTTCACCGCTGCTGTCGACGACCAATCAAACGGAGACAGTTCGGAGAACTAAACAAGCTAACTGTGGTTGTTGTAAGGCCGTTTCTTCCGGTTAGCTCGCCCGGTTAGCTTAGCTATCGCAAGCTTCCGTACTTTGATTTTAACCTTTGGAACTCTCGACTTTAACGGTCTATGCGCGAGCTGACTAACGGACAAAAGCAGTAAAACGTTGTTGCTAAGCGACAGTGAGCGGTAGATATGCTGGAGATGTCTTTAAAGACGCCGCTGGGGACGTTAGTGATTAATAAAACGCGGGAATTCAAATCAGGGAAGCAACCAGGCGGTGATTAATCTCTCAGGTCATCAAACACAACACAAGGTGCGATTAATCTGAGACGGAACCTCCCGAGAGGGCGGAGTCTGGCCTGAAACAAAACCAAAAGAGACTTCATGTTGTCCCCATGTTGTCCTCATGTTGGACACCCGGAGGGGTAAAGAAGACAACAGGGGGGGTAAAGAGGCCAACAGGAGGGGTAAAGAAGACAACAGGGGGGGTAAAGAGGACA
>NW_023266552.1:0-4114 GCF_013103735.1 Etheostoma cragini
ATATATATATATATATATATATATATATATATATATATATATATATCTATATATATAAACACAAAAAGACAGACACACACAGTATTGTATATATAGATTATGTTGATATTTTTGCATATTCTGCCTCCAACCTGTTCCATCAGCCTCTTCCTCTTATGAAAAACACCTGCTGCGTATGTTAAACCCTCTGTTTTTAATCTTAATATGGTATTAATAACTCATTAATGTCATGCTAATGTCATCCTAATGTCATCCTAGTATCATACTAATGTCATACTAATATCACACTAATGTCACACTAATGTCATACTAGTATCATACTAATGTCATACTAATGTCATACTAATGTCATACTAATATCATACTAATGTCATACTAATATCACACTAATGTCATACTAATGTCATACTAATATCACACTAATATCACACTAATGTCACACTAATGTCATACTAATGTCACACTAATGTCATACTAATGTCATACTATTATCATACTAATGTCATACTAATATCATACTAATGTCATACTAATATCATACTAATGTCATACTAATGTCACACTAATGTCATACTAATGTCATACTAATATCACACAAATGTCATACTAATGTCATACTAATGTCATACTAATGTCATACTAATGTCATACTAATGTCACACTAATGTCATACTAATGTCATACTAATATCACACAAATGTCATACTAATGTCATACTAATATCACACTAATGTCACAGTAATGTCAGACTAATGTCATACTAATACCACACTAATGTCATACTAATGTCACACTAATGTCATACTTATATCACACTAATGTCATACTAATGTCACACTAATGTCACACTAATGTCATACTAATACCACACTAATGTCATACTAATACCACACTAATGTCATACTAATACCACACTAATGTCATACTAATGTCACACTAATGTCACACTAATGTCACACTAATGTCAGACTAATGTATTTGCAACCACCAAGGAGGCAAATAGTACGTAACTGTAACTTATTCTGACAGTAAACCATGTCTGATGTTATAAAACTATTTCTTCATGGCACGCGGACTTCACACCAACTTCCCGTCTCGGTGACCGACAGTGAGCGTGACGTGTAACTACGGTTAACTACGGTTAACGTACGGTTAACTACGGTACCGTAAGTCTTTCTGCTGCTAGCACAACAACTCCCAGCTAGCTAGCTAACGTGACGCTAGCGCTCCTAGCTAACTTAGCTAACAAGTTAGCTGTTGTTGGACAACTCCGCTACGGGGAGCCGTTGCCCGAGCAACGACCCCGACCCCGCCCGTACCATCAGAACCAGCTGGCGGGTGGGTGAGATGCGTCTTACCGGCACCGGGTGGAGGTGTGTAATCTGAGCCGACGCTGACCGGGGAACGGGCATGCTAGCTGTTTACATCCCTCTGTGCCAGGCACAACAGGCCACGCCCACCACGCACCCAACAGTCAGCGACGTCACGTCCGGTTGTGTATACAGCCCGATTAGAAAGGAGAGCCAGCTCCTCTCTAATCCAAGGGGGGGCTCTCCTCTCTAATCCAAGGGGGGGCTCTCCTCTCTAATCCAAGGGGGGGCTCTCCTCTCTAATCCAAGGGGGGGCTCTCCTCTCTAAATGTGGTACTGGATCACGTACGATACACAAAATATCCTAATTTTAACATATGAACACATTAAATTTGGAGAATAGAACAACTGAGTTTAGGGTAAATATTCAGATTTTAATGGCAACATTTTTCAGACACAAATGTTGATTTCTTAAAACATCCCCTGTCTTTAATGCCTTTCTAAATAATATAATCTTGTATAAACTACTTTATTACGAATATTTATGAAAACTCATTCCTCAGTGCTGAGTCCCTCGGTCTCTTTTGAAAATGAAATGAAATGAAATGAAAAATGAATCAATGTTGTACTCCATGTTCAATTATTGTTGTAGAATTTACTGAACATGTTTGCAACGTGCCTTGTTGTATGTTTGATATGAATCTTTAAAAAAAAAAATTTTAAATGCTACAAAGCCATCACCCCCCGTTAGCATCCCATTGACTACAATTTGTCTTGGCGCCCCAGTGAAGGTGAATAACTTTTCATCTGAAGCGTTTAAAGATTCTATTTGTCCGTTGTTTATTTCTGAAGAAACACGATGATGTGTAAAAGGCTCCGTTACCTTGTAGCTCATGACTTAAAATGTTAGATAGCAGTAATTAACCTGTGTCTCTGTTAATGTTAACTAGCATGTTAGTTAGCAGTAATTAACTTATTTTCACGTTTTTGGTGTTTTTTTCTACAACTACTAGTACTTAGTCTACAAAAACACACACTCTAACACACACACAGACATTCACACACACACAAGGAGACACACTAACACACACACACACAGAAAGGCATTCACAAACACTCACACATTCACACACACACACACACAAGGAGACACACACATTCACACACTTTTTGGGCCATTTATGCAAATTTATCCAAACTTTTGGGAAGTTTGTGATGTTTCTTTCTGTTAATTCCAACGTTTTGGGCGTTTTCCTGACTGTTGCCCCCGGTCCGTCCTGTGTACTCTGACTACGGAGCACACTGTCCCTTTAAACGCTGCTAACAGACTCGCTCACCCTGTGGCTTTGAGAAGATGTTTAACGACAAACATGTTGAGTCGAGATGTCTTCGGTCATAATCACAATAATCATAATAATCAGAATAGTTAGGAATAATCTTGTCCCAACGTGACACAACAGTCAAAATCCTTTCAGCTTTAAAGCAGCAGGGAAATATAAGACATCACTTGTGCAATCAACTGCACCTGGATGTACATGTGTGTGTTTGTGTGTTGGGTGTGGATGTGTATGTGTGTTTGTTTGTGTGTGTGTCTAGGGTGTGTGGGGGGGGGGGGGTGTGCACGTGTCTGTGTGTGCAGGTAGAGGCATGCAGGCTGCAGTTCACACGCCCTGTGTGCAGGGCTGCCGTGGTAACTGGGCCCTGAACACACCACACCTCTGAGAAAGAGAGAGACAGAGAGAGAGTGACAGAGAGAGAGAGGGGGGAGAAAGAGAGAGAGAAAGAGAGAGAAAGAGAGAGAGAGAGAGAGAGAGAGAGGTGAGGTGTTAGAGTCCGCTCATAAAGCGTCACAGTGACATCATCAGGTGCGTCTCCGAGCTTCCTGTCAAGCTGAGGTGAGTTTTTACCGTCAATCTGTGTCGTTGACAACAGTTTGTAGTAGTAGTAGTACTAGTAGTAGTAGTAGTAATCTTAGTAGTAGTTATAGTAGTAGTAGCAGTAGTAGTAGTTTGTGTTAGTACCCTTTGTGTCTCCTTCGCTGCCTATAACCTTCCAGATAAGAGTGTGTACATGCAGCCAGGAGAAGTACTCAGCTCCTTTACTGCAGTACAAGGACTAATACTGCAAAAAGACTCTGTTACAGACTGTTTAATGTCATCATCATCTCAGCTGCAAATGTAGTAACCTTGGTTACGCAACTAGTAACTAAAGTAACTAGTAACTGAAGTAGAATATTTAGTGGAGTAGAAGTAGAAAGTAACATGAAAGAAAATACTTGAGTAAAGTACAAGTACCTCAACATGTACACTGGAGTAAATGTTCTTTTAGTTCTAGTTTTTTTCAATTTCATTATAAGGTTCAAAATACTTTATTGCACACACACACACACACACACACACACACACACACTTACAAGGAAACACACGCACAAACACACACAAGGAGACACACACACAAAAAAAAACACACACAAGGAGACACAGACACACACAGACACACACACACACGTGCCAGCCTGCATCCTGTGTTAAAATAGAACTCGTCTGGCGCTGTGTCAGCACGAGCAACATGGAGTCCAGAGAAGAAGAAGAAGAAGAAGACCCCCACAGGGAGTCCAGAGAAGAAGAAGAAGAAGACCCCCACAGGTCAGAAGTCATCCAGTGTAACTTGTTTAAACACCTTGACCTGTCGATGTCTGTTTTTCCTGTTTATGAAACATACAAATCATCACTCAATTATGTGTATATATGCATAAATGTATTTATGTATATATATATATATATATATATATATATATATATATA
>NW_023266553.1:0-1091 GCF_013103735.1 Etheostoma cragini
ACACACACACACACACACACACACAGAGACACACACACACACACACACAGACACACACACACACACACACACACAGAGCAGGTAGAAAACAAAGGACTTACAGTTTGTATCAGCAGGAGACGAGTGAGCGCAGCAACCAGGAAGTGAACAGGAAGTGATGAGGGAAGTGAACAGGAAGTGAACAGGAAGTGATGAGGGAGGAAGTGGCGAGCTGCATGTGAGGGAAGGGGAGGAACCCTGTGGGGACATCTGGTGGACAGACACACCTGAGACTTTCTGAGCCTTCAGGGAACAAGGACGAGACAGGTGAACTGCAGGTACCTCTGTTGCCATGGGAACCGTTACAGCATCAGAAATGCAACTTCAGGCTCTGAGAGACTACACCCTGGGAGTTGTAGTCCACCGTCCGACCGCGGGGGGGCTAGACCTGGAGACAGGTGTAAACCGAGCCCTGGCCTGCTCTGACGCTCGGATTGGCCGATGTGGAATCTTCCCTTTGTGAGGTCATAAGCCACAAAGTCCCGCCCCCTCCCCTAACCATCTCGTCTGTGATTGGCTAGAGTTTGTTGTGTCCCTCTAGTGTCTGTTTGACGTCTACGTGTTGTCTGTCCGGGGGGGGGGGGGGGGGGGGGGGGGGGGGCTGTACAGCAAGACAACCATAAAACAACACACACACACACACACACACACACACACACTAATATACACACATATAGCACATAAATACACACACATATACGCGTGTAAACACATATATACACACACATACACACGTATACACATATACAGAGACATACACATATCAAACATAAACACACGTATACACACATATAAACAAGTGTATCACATATACACATACATGTACACAAATATACACACACATACACAAACTCATATACACACATATACACACATCTAAACACATATACACACACACACACACATATCACACATATACACATACATGTACACAAATATACACACACATACACAAACTCATATATACACATATTCACACACACACACACACACATATATCACACATATACACACACACACACACACATATATCACAAATATACACACACACA
>NW_023266554.1:0-538 GCF_013103735.1 Etheostoma cragini
GGGGGGGAGGAAGGTGGAGGAAGGTGTTGCTCAGACCTTTATTATGTTTGTTAAATCTCTATGATTCAAGAAATCTCTTCTGATGGAAGATAAAAAACAGTTGCTCAGGCTGTAAGATGTGAGGAAGAGGGCGGGGACGTGTCCCGCCCTCCTCTGCCTCTGATTGGCTAGTACTAGTTTCCTTTGTTGGTTGATTGGTTAGGGTTAGTGTAAGACAGTCAGGGTAGGCCAATCCAAGGCAGCGTAGGGCGGGACATGTTTTTGCCATCTGATTTTCTCCCTATTGATTTAGTCTCTCTATTACAGTAGGGGTGGGGAAGAAGATCGAAAAGTATGGAGATGTTATTATATATTATATATTATATAAGTGTTGGTCAGTTTGTCCCGTTTTGCAGTAATTGAAGTGAGATGAACAAACAGAGAAATGTTTCTTTTTAGATGAAACAGACGTTGATAAGTTTCCTTTTGGGGACGTCATTAGAAATTGGGGAAAAATTAGAAGATGTAAAAAAAGTTAATATTTAAGCTGCAAGCTCCC
>NW_023266554.1:632-1906 GCF_013103735.1 Etheostoma cragini
CCCCCCCCCCCCCCCCCCCCCCCTGTCAATGCTGCTGCTCCCCTTCCGGCTTTGATGAATGAATATATATTTTTATTTTTTATTATCTGCCGTTATAAATGCCGCCCACTTATTGGTCGGGCTCTACCTGTTCGTTCTTCTAACATTCATTCAAATCAGATCAATAATTTGAGATGTCAGTGTTTCCTGCAGCAGCTGTGATGATGATAATAATAATAATAATAATAATAATATAATGACAACAGTTGTCTTCTGCGTCGTGTAGGCAGACGGTGCGGACTTAGTAGACTACCCTAACCCGGCGGAAGAGGAGGGCGACCGGAGACCCGTAACCCCGGTAACCAAGAGGAGAGTTTTACCGGCGTGGATGATGGCGGAGACACACCGTCCCTCCTCTTCCTCTTCCTCCTCTTCCTCCTGTCCCAAAGGTATTTCATCTTTCATGGATTTATTGCTTATTTTTCATGGATTCATTGCTTATTTTTCATGGATTCATTGCTTATTTTTAATGGATTCATTGCTTATTTTTCATGGATTCATTGCTTATTTTTAATGGATTCATTGCTTATTTTTCATGGATTTATTGCTTAATGCTTATTGCCAAACTTAAAGCTGAACTACTCAGATCTGAGAACATTTAAAGAACACGAGGGTTAAACAGTGGACCGCTGGGCGCCCGGGTAGCTCAGTTGGTATAGCGGGCGCCCCTATAGAGAGGTTTACTCCTCGATGCAGCGGACCAGGGTTCGACTCCAGCCTGTGGCCCTTTGATGCATGTCACACCCCCCCAATATCTTTCATATCTTCATCTGTTCTGTCATTAAAGGTCTAAAAAATGCCCAAAAAATAATCACAAGAAGAAAAAATGCCCCGAAAAAACAATCTTTAAAAAAATAAAAAATAAAGTATTTATTGCATATATGAGTTTTGAAAAAGACGGGGGTTGTCTGATATTTTAAAAAAATGCCCAAAAAACAATGTTTAGAAAAATAAATATATATTTTTTGCATCTATGAGTCTTGAAAGAGAGGGGGTCGCCTGATACCCGGGTCACTACGGTAGCTGCACTTATATAAACTTTATTTATAAAGCACTTTGTGACGAGTACAGAGAGCTTTTAGACCCTTGAACCAGGACAAAGATTTAGTTCTGGAGACAGACTGATGTCCTCGTCCATGACGGGACTTTCAGCTCTAATCCACTAAGAGTCTGGTGTAGGAAAGAGAGTCTGTCCAGCTGCTACGGTGACGTCGGGGGGCGGAGGGGGGGGGGGG
>NW_023266555.1:0-1146 GCF_013103735.1 Etheostoma cragini
ACACACACACCTACACACACACACACACACACACACACACACACACACACGGTTGTCTGCTCCCATTGGCCCGGCGCGACACCTTCCTGACTCGATGATGTCATGGGAACATTTACAACTCTCTAGTAGATTATCTCAGACCCGGTACTGCAGTACAAGTACTAATACACAATACTGTGGTACAAGTTAGAGTACTAATACACACAGTAGAAATACTCTGGTACAAGTTGGAGTACTAATACACACTGTAGAAATACTCTGGTACAAGTTGGAGTACTAATACACACAGTAGAAATACTCTGATTCCTGCATTGATGATGTTACTGCAGTATAAGTATCATCAGGAGAACATAGTTGAAGTATTAAACCATGTTAGCGAGAGTAAAGGGTCCAATCAGCTGGTTAATGACATCATCACCTCAGCTGGTTAATGACATCATCACCTCAGCTGGTTAATGACATCATCACCTCAGCTGGTTAATGACATCATCACCTCAGCTGGTTAATGACATCATCACCTCAGCTGGTTAATGACATCACCTCAGCTGGTTAATGACATCATCACCTCAGCTGGTTAATGACATCACCTCAGCTGGTTAATGACATCATCACCTCAGCTGGTTAATGACATCATCACCTCAGCTGGACCTGGAGCCTTCTGTTGTACAGCTTTAGTTAATAGTTACTGTAGTTATTATTTACTTTAATTACTAGTTACTTTAATTACTAGTTACTTTGGTTATTAGTTACTTTAGTTAGTAGTTACTTTAATTACTAGTTACTTTAATTACTAGTTACTTTAGTTATTAGTTACTTTAATTACTAGTTACTTTGGTTATTAGTTACTTTAGTTATTAGTTACTTTAATTACTAGTTACTATAGTTATTAGTTACTTTACACATAATACGATATCTGCACCCATGTATTTTATAACATCTGATGTTTTTTATAGTAATTATTAGACTTTATTTAATGAAATAAAGTCTAATAATAGAATATAGATACTATATATATAGTATTTAACTAAAGTAACAGATACAGAGAATATTCTAGTCATTTACTGTACAAGAAGTACAATAACTAGTACTTGTACTACAGTAGAAGATCTGATTCCCCCCCCCCAGGGGGGGCGAGGCGATGGGGGG
>NW_023266556.1:0-2294 GCF_013103735.1 Etheostoma cragini
TGTCCACCATGGACAAGACAAATATTTAAAGATTGGCAATTACTGTAATTAATTAAATAGCTTAGCACATGTTATCATATTTGATTCACATTACTTTTCCACCAATACCACTCGTATCATATTCCTTTCCTCAATACTCCATTAAGAAGCAAGGAAAAATCATCAAAGACAGAGATCATATGAAGTGAATCATTACACTCTGTCAGCATCATGCTCAGAAAGGAATATCACAACTCATCATCATGGTCAGCGAGACCATAACATTTTAGAAACTCATTCCTCAAGTCAGAAACTCTAGAAATGATCCCTGAAAGTATAGTCTTGGTCAGACTGAGGGGGGGAAACTGCATCTCATTCACTGCAGAGTGATTGTCACTCAGGGTTCAGAGGGACAGAAGCTAATTGTTACGTGCTCCAGATGACTCTGAGGTGAGAAAATCTATTTACATTTTTAAGAAGACCGATATGTAGAATTAGATTTTCAGTCACTTTTGTCTCAATACTTCAGTGTCAGCCTACTTATTCTCTACAATAAATGCTCCATTCCTTTCTTTGCATTAATACTGGTTCTTAACATGCTTCCATTGGCCCAGATTATTGAGAACAAAAAAATAAATTACCATAGTTATGCGGACAACGCAAACATTTACATAACCTTATGGCCAGGGGTGATATATATAGTCCAATACATAAACTGACTAAGTGCATTGAACAAATTAACGGCTGGATGGGCCAGAACTTTCAGAAATTAAATGAAGGAAAAACTGTGGTGGTTGTTTATGGAGCAAAAGAGGTACGATTCGGCCAGGCGCAGTCTCTGTGGCGCAATAGGTCAGCGCTGTTAGTTTATAACTGAAAGGATGGTGGTTCAAGTCCACCCAGGGATGTTTATTTCTTATAAACATGTAGAGAGCCAACTCTGGGATTTATCCTTCTGCAGAAGACCATAGAGCAGCCCAAAGATAACTCAAGTGGCCTTATGTCTGTCAGAAGGTACAGTTCTGCAAACCATGTACTTATTAATCTTTACGGTCATCAGAGATGGGAAGTAACGAACTACAAAAATAGTGTTAACAAAGTAACAAAGTAAAAATACTTCATTACTGCACTCAAGTTGATTTTTCAGATATTTATTTTTTTGGCAACTTCAGGTTGGAGACATAATCTGAGTCTCTCCCTCTACCCTGCCAACAGACGGAGTCTATCCAGGAACTGGTGGCCGCCAACCAAGACCTAACACTGTTTGTGCATGTAGGCCAGTCCCCTAGCCCATCCCTGGTCGTGCTCTTATCTTCTTTGTATGTTGTCCAGCTTCTGAGGTCCTCACCCCATCGTCCCCAGACAAAGTCAGCTAATGATCTCTAAGTCCTCTCACAAAAATATCCTACAGGCCCTACACTTGATTTGTAGATTTTCTTGCATGAAGTATGAAGAAATATTTTCTTCCTTTTTCTGGAAAGATGTGAGGATTTAACTAATTAATTTAAAATCCACAAACTGAACATGTTGATCCAACAGAACTACTAAATACATAAATAATGAATAAACAGTCAAGCCATCAAAAAGCTAAATTTTGTTTCTTTATTTTTTATTCCCACATAAGTTGTGTTCAAGTAACCTTCAGTTTTCTTCTCTGAATGTTTTTCTATAAATAAGCATTGAAAAAACTCACAGTCCATGAACACAACCCGACCTGGTATCAGATATACAACTCAGACACAAACCTAACATAAATCCTCACTTTTTATAAACTGGTATTTCTATAAATTGAACAACAGCTAATAGCAGTTTTAGAAAGCAGATGGTTCAGAGCTGCTTTGTGCTGCAGTAGAAGAAGATGGGACAGTTTTATTAGGGAGACTTTATTCAGTTGATTTTTCTAGATTTTGATCATCAGCTGTCCTCATCGTATGCCGTATGGTTACGTATGCCAAATTTAACATTGAACATTTAAACCTTCAAAATCTCATCAATTGATCTGCGAGGTCATGTACATTTTTTTGCCAAATTTAAAGAAAGTCCCTTCCGGGGGTCCTGTGTTATCACATTCACAAGAATGGGAGTTGCGTATGTATGTAGAGATGGACGGACGACCCAAAAGCAAGAGACAAAAAAAGAGGTGGGGGAGACGGAGATAAGCCCTGACAGAGTAGAGAACTACAGACAAAAGACGTGAAATAGTGCCAAGTCTGACCAGAAGAACTGGAAAAAAATTAGAACTATGAAGGACAAACCTTTCTTAAGCAACATGTCACCCCCTCAGAAACACCAGGGCTAAGACAAGTGGCCAATAG
>NW_023266557.1:0-2875 GCF_013103735.1 Etheostoma cragini
GATACACACACACACACACACACAAACACACACACACACACACACACAGTGAGACACACACACACACACACACGTCAATAGGATACTAACAAAATGAATGGGAGTCAATGGGATGCTAACAAAATGAATGGGAGTCAATAGGATGCTAACAAAATGAATGGGAGTCAATAGGATGCTAACAAAATGAATGGGAGTCAATGGGATGCTAACAAAATGAATGGGAGTCAATGGGATGCTAACAAAATGAATGGGAGTCAATGGGATGCTATCAAAATGCTTGGGGTCTGGCCCCCCCGCTTAAAACACGGTGTCAGTGTCTCACCCCGAGAACATGTGGCGACCCCCGCAGGAAGGTGGCGGTCATGTCGTCCATCTTGGCGGGGGGGTCAGGGGGCGGGGCCTGCTTGGGGGCGATGACGCCGCCGGCTCCACCCCTAGGAAACACCTGGGTGACGACGGTCACTCCCCCCTCGCTGGTGATGCACGTGGTCGGCATGGTGGAGGTCAGAGGTCACCACTGAGAGAGAGAAGACAGTCAATACACGATGGCAGATGTGGACTTAATGTCTCCGTCCTCGTCCCTGTCCCCGTCCTCGTCCTGTGGGTCGGCGTTCTAACCTCCGGTGGGGACGAAAACCAGCGACAAAAACACCAAAAGGCGATAAATATCAGAAACAACGCAAAAAACTTGGAAATGAAACTCAAAAAAGGAAAAAAACATTTAAAAGACAAGAAAACCCTTACAAAGGAACTTTGGGCCCAGTACTGGAAATTAATATACTAAATATCACAACTAAAACACATCACAGATGTCACTGAACTCACAACAGAAATCACCATCACCAAACCCACCAGACTCCATGTAAATAATCACTACTTTTAGTGTGTATAGAGCAGCATATCTCCACCAGACTCCATGTAAATAATCACTACTTTTAGCATGTATAGAGCAGCATATCTCCACCAGACTCCATGTAAATCATCACTACTTTTAGCGTGTATAGAGCAGCATATCTCCACCAGACTCCATGTAAATAATCACTACTTTTAGTGTGTATAGAGCAGCATATCTCCACCAGACTCCATGTAAATAATCACTACTTTTAGTGTGTATAGAGCAGCATATCTCCACCAGACTCCATGTAAATAATCACTACTTTTAGCGTGTATAGAGCAGCATATCTCCACCAGACTCCATGTAAATAATCACTACTTTTAAATTTGCAGGTCGTTGAGAAGACAACACGCGGGCTGACAAAAGTAATGCGGCCATCGGTAATGACTGTGAACACACCTGTGCTTTTCCTACTGAAACATGTCAACATGTCTGCCGTGAAAAGTGTCCCGAATTTACCACAAGGCCCTCCGGAATCACGGGAGCCTTTAAGACGTTCACCCCCAAGTGTCTAAATCGCCTAATATGCCAAAATACTTCTTAAATTCACTGAATCTGAAATGGAGTCTGGCGTCGAGTTCTATTGCGCATTAACAGGAAACTTAAGAAAAGACTGTTGTTGATTTGACCTAAATGTCAAATGTTGGCTCGATGTGTGTATGTATGTATATTAAATCCTAGTATATAATTTATGTTTATATTCTGTGCTGTGTGACTGACGTTTTGCTGCTGTAACACTATAATTTCCCATTTTGTTTGATCAATATTTCTCTATCTATCTCTCTCTCTCTCTCTCTCTCTCTATCTATCTATCTATCTATCTATCTATCTATCTATCTATCTATCTATCTATCTATCTATCTACCTACATCACACAGGTGTTGTTTCAGAAGACTTTACGTTCCCATCTATTCGGTAGTAAATGCAACATCTTAACTGTTAATATCAGCAAAAACATTAAGGATATTTTGGACATTTTTGTGTCGTAATTGCGTAATATTCGGTGAACGGCTGCTGAACGTGAACGTTTTCTCTTTAATATCTTTGAATATTTGAATATGATCAATTAATGATTTCCTAATAATTAGAAACGTTTACCTGCAGTTTAATCGTACTTTCAGGTGCAGATGAGTAACTTTCTAACCTGAACTTCCTTAAACTTTTGTGTTGATTTCTCTCCAGGAGTGACATGATGTTGCCTTCAGGTGCTCGTCGTAAACTCGGAAATCAGAAGCACCACCCAAAACAAGTGACTTTCGAGTGGAGATTTCATTATGTGTTTGATATAGTAACAATAATCGATTAACTGTGTCCCGGTTAAGCAAAGATAAAAAAAATGGAGAGCAAAAAAAATATGTACTTAACTTTATTTACAAATAAAAGAAACACAGAGACACAAGGAACGTTTTAAGCTCAAATCTAGTCCTTTGAATCACATAAATTTAAGCAATATTTTGACAAAATAAAACATTTAATTATGTCACTTTGACGGGGTAAGTCTGCACTCCGCACTAGATTGTGTTAACTCCGATTACACTTGAACGCATCGTGTTTCTCTCCACATCATTTCCAGTAATCCAAACACTTCCCTTTATTTCCTTAAAGAAACACTTCACACATAAAAATATTAAACCTTAAAACATTAGAATCAGGTGATCAGAGTCACCTGGGATTTAACAGAAAACTGTGCTATAAATACTTTGTGTAATAACTTTATTTAAAAGAGATCATTTTGCAGTTAAAGGAATATTCTACTGAAAATATGTCCTGTTAATTTTCCTCTTGAACCTTTAATTTGAAGGAATATTCTCTAGAAATGCTCTGGAGGTTTTTGAAATAATTGCAAAATGTCACTAAAACTTGATACTGCTGACAGACTCAGATTATTATTCTAAGTGTGTAACATCATTATGGGATGGATCCCTACAGAGATAGACCTTTTAGTTAAAGAGGAAGATCCTTTTAGTTTAACATGAAACA
>NW_023266558.1:0-235 GCF_013103735.1 Etheostoma cragini
ACTACTGCGATGGCTGGGAATCGAACTCAGGTCGACTGCTCGGAAGCAATGGTGGTATCAATTCGTCAAAATGGACAGGAAACTGGGCACCCAGATAGCTCAGTTGGTAGAGCGGGTGCCCATATATAGAGGTTTACTCCTCGACGCAGCTGGTCCAGGTTTGAATCCAGTTCTGGAGATGTAATGAAACAGTAACCTTGAACTTTGACCTCCAAAATTGAAATCAGTTCATGCG
>NW_023266558.1:542-771 GCF_013103735.1 Etheostoma cragini
CTTATCCAGGGAAGATGCCTGCCTTTTACTTCAATAGTTTTCAGAGGAGCATATTTATCAATAACTGTATTCAATTCAAAATGTACATTTGGAATTAACGGATATCTATGCCAGTTAATTGAAATTATATTGTTATAGTTATCTTATCTATAAGTTATCTAAATTTAGTTTTTTTGTATTGTCTAATAGTAATTAGTTTGGTCTGTAATGTTTTGTTGCTAATTATTTA
>NW_023266558.1:826-1006 GCF_013103735.1 Etheostoma cragini
ACCAAAAGATATGTGTTTTTCAGAAAGTAGAGGGTTTTTCCTGCATGTTCGTGGTAAATGCACCATTGATATTTCAATACAAATGTTTAAAATGCTGTTAGACATTTTTGATAGGCATGCTGTTTGGGTCTTTATAGGAATTGTGAACTAGGCCAGCATAGTCCTGGTCTACAAGCTTGA
>NW_023266558.1:1262-1485 GCF_013103735.1 Etheostoma cragini
CGACTGAGTCCAGGTGACTTTATTATATTTATAATAATATTGGAGGGAAATTGAAACAGCTTAGACGGGATGTTGTTCTGCTTTTCACAAGTTTAGACAGCTAGCTAATGCTACGCCGCTCGAGGGTCGTTTCCTACCACAAGTAAGTGTGGAGCGGTGAGCAGTCTGCAGACCAGGGGAATGAAGCTCAGATTCCCAGTTTAAGACCTAGTCTGAGCTACAT
>NW_023266559.1:0-2473 GCF_013103735.1 Etheostoma cragini
GGAAAACAGACTGCCACAATAAGACAAGACAGGAAAACAGACTGCCACAATAAGACAGGAAAACAGACTGCCACAATACGACAAGACAGGAAAAGAGACTACCACAATAAGACAGGAAAACGGACTGCCACAATAAGACAGGAAAACAGACTAGCACAATAAGACAGGAAAACAGACTAGCACAATAAGACAGGAAAACAGACTACCACAATAAGACAAGACAGGAAAACAGACTACCACAATAAGACAGGAAAACAGACTACCACAATAAGACAAGACAGGAAAACAGACTACCACAATAAGACAAGACAAAACATCCAAACCATAACAGTTTTTAGTTTCCTTTATACATATTTTAACCAACACTGTAAATAATGGAAGCATTCTCATCACCAGACGCCTCCCGATACAATATCATCACGATACTTACGCCACGATATTATTGCGATTTAAAAACTAATTGCAATATTCTGCGATGTATTGCAATTTATAACCTTTTTTTCCAACTTCAGATTTTACCCAATTTCATATGACGTCCCGAAAAGGAAACTTATCAACATCTGTTTCATCTAAAAAGAAAAATTTCTCTGTTTCTTCATCTCAATTCAATGTTATTGCTGCAAAATGGGACAAACTGACCATCACATATATAATGATATATATACAGTATATAATATATAATAACAGATCCGTACTTGGTGTCTGTGTATCAACACAGTATTGGCACTGAAAATATCGCAATACTACGCTGTGTAGATTTTCCCCCCCACACCTAATGTGTAATACATCTATGAATCTCTGTCTGTACTGACTGAGTATGCGTGTTGTGTTCAGGGACAACTATACTTCCTGCTCCAGAGAGGACCAGTGTCCCTCTGACATGTCCTCATGATGTCGGAGCATCACGTGTCCCAACGTGGACCAGAGACTCTGGAGGACTACAACAAGGACCAGAGGAGACGTTGACTATAAGAGACGTGCAGCCTGGGGACGCTGGACTTTACTACTGTGATGGAAAACCAGCTGTTTACCTGGACGTGACCCGAGGTGAGAGACAGGAAATACACTGTTGAAATGCTCTAATTAACACTACTAAATGCTCTAATTAACACTACAAAATGCTCTAACATACACTATTGAAATGCTCTAACACACACTGCTAAATGCTCTAATATACACTGCTAAATGCTCTAATACACACTGCTAAATGCTCTAATACACACTACTAAATGCTCTAATACACACTGCTAAATGCTCTAATACACACTGCTAAATGCTCTAATACACACTACTAAATGCTCTAACACACACTACTAAATGCTCTAATATACACTATTGAAATGCTCTAAAACACACTGACACAAGCACAGACACACGCACACACACACAGACAGACACACAGACACATGCACACACACGTGACTCTGGACTTTAGTACTGTGATGGGAAACCAGCGGTTTATCTGAGCGTGACCCAAGGTCAGATATATATATATGTACACGTGTTGCAATGTGTTCTCTGGGCTTGCTGAGGATGTTGTTTGCTTGATGTTTTAAAATAGAAATGGCCTTAGAGTTTGGTGTACGGCAGCCTTTACCCGCCCTCTGGGCTGAGGTTTGTCTTCAGCAGTTTCTATTCAAAGGAACAGAGACGACAGATAACGTTCTCATGTCTGTACCTGTAAAACTGCAAAGAGAGGGGGGCAGACATAATCCCGGGGGGGGTCGGGACCCACCCCAATTTAGGGCTGTGTCACCCCCCTCCCCTTAAAGTCTCATTAAAACGTCTTCTTTTCCTAAACCCATGTAAACGTAAGCCCAGCCTCGACCTTTTCTGTGTCAAAACAGTTCCGACCAAGCGAGATTAGATAAAGCCGTTTGGTTGTTTTGTTGATTGGTCGAGATAAATAAATAAATAAAATGAATCGTATGATCTTCTCAGCACTTTTCTGTAGTGAAGTATATGTATGTCCTGCAATATTTCCTCTTTCTTGCTCAAAAGGTGACAAGGCACCACCCAAAACAACCACAACCAAAACAGCACTTCCTCCAACAAAAGCAACACCAACAAAGAAACAACGTCACAACAAGAAGAGTAAGATGAAACAGATCTTCATGTGAAATTAAATGGATGTAAAGGGTTAATGTGAGAGAGCATGTACATAAATACTGGACTCTGTATTCCTCTGCCACACACAGAAGGGGACAAGACAAAGAGGAAAAACCCAACAACCCCGACAACAACAACAACAACAACCACCCCGACAACAACAGCAACCCCGACAACAACAACAACCCCGACAACAACAACAACAAAAGGTAACTGGGCAGGTGAGAATCAAAGCTGTTCTGAGAAACGTACAAATACGATGAGACCGTCTTAGTCCAAGTGACGTGTGAACATGATGCCCACTCTTCATAAAAGGTACAGCCAGACTATAGCCTGTACCTTTTCATAAAGGTACAGGCTATAG
>NW_023266560.1:0-2472 GCF_013103735.1 Etheostoma cragini
CCCCAGTCGGAGCTGGTTGATGTGGCTCGGGAAAGGGAAGTTTGGGGTCCCCTACTGGAGCTGCTGCCCCCGCGACCCTACTGGATAAGCGGATGAAGATGGATGGATGGATGGATAATAACATATAGACTATAGAGAGTTGTAGACCTCTATATGTAGACCATAGAGAGTTCTAGACCTCTATCTGTAGATTATAGAGAGTTCTACACCTCTATCTGTAGACTATAGAGAGTTCTAGACCTCTATCTGTAGACTATAGAGTTCTAGACCTCTATCTGTAGACTATAGAGTTTTATACCTCTGTCTGTAGACTATAAAGATTAGACCTCTATCTGTAGACTATAGAGAGTTCTAGACCTCTATCTGTAGACTATAGAGAGTACTAGACATCTATCTGTAGACTATAGAGAGTTCTACACCTCTATCTGTAGAATATAGAGAGTTCTACACCTCTGTCTGTAGACTATAAAGTTTAGACCTCTATCTGTAGACTATAGAGAGTTCTAGACCTCTATCTGTAGACTATAATGTAAATAAATGTAAATGTGCTGTATTTATACAGAGAGTTCTAGACCTCTATCTGTAGACTATAGAGAGTTCTAGACATCTATCTGTAGACTATAGAGAGTTCTAGACATCTATCTGTAGACTATAGAGAGTTCTAGACCTCTATCTGTAGACTATATAGAGTTCTAGACATCTATCTGTAGACTATAGAGAGTACTAGACATCTATCTGTAGACTATAGAGAGTACTAGACATCTATCTGTAGACTATAGAGAGTTCTAGACCTCTATCTGTAGACTATAGAGAGTTCTAGACATCTATCTGTAGACTATAGAGAGCTCTAGACATCTATCTGTAGACTATAGAGAGAACTAGACATCTATCTGTAGACTATAGAGAGTTCTAGACCTCTATCTGTAGACTATAGAGAGTTCTAGACATCTATCTGTAGACTATAGAGAGTACTAGACATCTATCTGTAGACTATAGAGAGTTCTAGACCTCTATCTGTAGACTATAGAGTTCTAGACCTCTATCTGTAGACTATAGAGAGTTCTAGACCAGAGGAACCTTGTTGGAGGTCTTCAGGACGGGGACTTCGTTGTCAGCGTTGATCTTTGCTTCGATCTCCTCCCAGACCTCCGCCTTGTTCTGGAACAGGACCCTGGGAGACACAGCACAGGGTTCAGCAGACGCACAACACACAGACACACAACAAGCAGACGCACAACACACAGACACACAATAGGCAGACGCACAACAAACAGACAAACAACACGCAGACACACAACACACAGACACACAACAGGCAGACACGCAGACACACAACACGCAGACACACAACACGCAGACGCACAACACACAGACACACAACAGGCAGACACGCAGACACACAACACGCAGACGCACAACACAGACACACAACACAGACAAACAACACACAGACACACAACAGGCAGACACGCAGACACACAACACGCAGACGCACAACACACAGACACACAACAGGCAGACACGCAGACACACAACACGCAGACACACAACACGCAGATGCACAACACAGACACACAACACAGACAAACAACATGCAGACACCCAACAGGCAGATGCACAACAGGCAGACACACAACACACAGACACACAATACAGACACACAACAAACAACAGGCAGACACACAACACGCAGATGCACAACATGCAGATGCACAGCATGCAGACGCACAACACACAGACGCAGAACACGCGAACACAACACACAGACACACAAAAGGCAGACGCACTAAACACACAGATGCACACAAGACACATAACACCCATACTTACAACACACAACACGCAGACGCAGAACACGCAGACGCACAACATGCAGATGCAGAACACGCAGATGCCCAACATGCAGACGCACAACACACAGATGCAGAACACGCAAACACACAAAAGGCAGACGCAGAAAACACGCAGATGCACAGAAGACACATAACACGCAGACTTACAACACACACACACACACGCAACACACAGATGCACAGGACACACAACACGCAGACGCACAACACACAGACGCACAACACAGATACACAAAACGCAAATGCAACATAGATAGATGCAATATTATAGTATTTTATTGTGAGAGTCCTTAAAGGGCTCTCTCAGCGCCAGTCAATAGTAACAGTTATAATACAAGGGTTAGGGCTTTTATTGTAAAAGTCCTTACTTCATCTTCTGTGCAAGCTGCTCCGTGTTCTCGCGGATGGCCTGGGACAGCTGGGACACGGGGTTCAGCATCAGGTTGTCCAGGATCACCTGGGGGGAGGGGGGTCAACAGGGGGGTCAACAGAGAGACCTCAACGAATCAACCAATTAAATAAGGCGACCATTTTATGACTCAACCTACTCTCTGTATGTATATGTATATATAAATAAAATGATCCTAGCAGCCTCCCTGTGATTGGACAGTGGGCAGCC
>NW_023266561.1:0-1940 GCF_013103735.1 Etheostoma cragini
TGTATAGAGCAGCATATCTCCACCAGACTCCATGTAAATAATCACTACTTTTAGCGTGTATAGAGAAGCATATCTCCATCACAGCTTCAGGTTTCTTTGAGGACACAAACAGGAGGTTTCCAAAATAAAGTTAAATTTTCACGAAGTTAATTTATTATTTACAACAATAAAAATCATGTTCTGTTATCTTTGGTAATAGATCCGTTTTGAATTTAAATATCAGCAGGCTAGTAGTCCTTCTATGCTTTTATTGTGAAGGTGTGTACCGGATGTGTGTGTGGATGCTCCCTGCAGCAGCGGAGGAGAGCAGAACTGAAGGTCATTGTCATCACAGAGAATCGGGGATTTCTGATCGATTATCGGTTATCGACTCACTGATCGCTGCACGTGCACGGCGTGATGACGTGAGACAAGAGCAAGGAGCGACAGACGGATTCGCTGCTGCATCCCTACCTGTCTCCCTGCTGCCTGTCTCCCTGCTGCCTGCCTGCCTGAATCTCCACCAGCATCCTCCAGATTCACACCTCTCTCTCCCTGCTGCCTGTCTCTGTCTCTCTCTCTCTCTCTCTCCCTGCTGTCTGTCTCTCTCTCTCTCTCCCTGCTGCCTGTCTGTCTCTCTCCCTCTCTCCCTGCTGCCTGTCTCTCTCTCTCTCTCTCCCTGCTGCCTGTCTGTCTGACTGAACCTCCACCAGCATCCTCCAGATTCACACCTCTCTCTCCCTGCTGTCTGTCTCTCTCTCTCTCTCTCTCCCTGCTGTCTGTCTCTCTCTCTCTCTCCCTGCTGCCTGTCTGTCTCTCTCTCTCTCTCCCTGCTGCCTGTCTCTGTCTCTCTCTCTCTCTCTCTCCCTGCTGCCTGTCTGTCTGACTGAACCTCCACCAGCATCCTCCAGATTCACGCCTCTCTCTCCCTGTGCCTGTCTCTCCGTCTGTCTGTCTCTCTGCCTGTCTGTCTCTCTGTCCCTCCACGCCTGTCTGTCTGCCCGCCGTGTGTCCGCCATGGGGAACCGGGGCATGGAGGACCTGATCCCGCTGGTGAACCGGCTTCAGGATGCCTTCGCCTCCATCGGCCAGAACTCGAGTCTGGACCTGCCGCAGATCGCGGTGGTGGGGGGGCAGAGCGCCGGGAAGAGCTCGGTCCTGGAGAACTTCGTGGGGAGGTGAGTCCACCTGTCTGTCTGCCTGTCTGTCTGTCTGACCGGGCCGAACCGGGCCGAACCGGGCCGTGCCTCCTGCTCCCTGCGGGCAGGTGAGCCGCTGAATAATGAGCATGAGTGTGTACTGTGTGTACACAGAGTACACACTCATGCTCATTATTATGCATCTATATACATCATATATATTTAGGTGTATGTAGGCTATATATACAGAGACCGAGGAGCCTTTTGAGGACATAATGAATAGTAATGCTAAAAATACTCAGTACCAGTACATGTGAGTACTCAAGTGTTTTGGCGCTGTACTTCAGTAAATGTACTTTAGTACTTTGAGTTAAAGAGATAATAATCTCCTGTATGATATTATTATATTATGATATATTAATGGGTGAGTTTCTCTGACATGTGATTGGCTGAATCTCTCTCTCCCTCTCACCCTGAGGGAGAGGAACGGCTCCTCTCATTGGTCGCTGCTGGTCACATGACAACACAACTTTGTGTGTGTGCGTGTGTGTGTGTGTGAGAGAGAAGATGTCGTGACAGTGTGGGGGGGGGGGGTATTGAAGGGAGCAATTGTCTCTCCACATGTTAATGTCATAGTTAATAACGTTAATAATGTTACTGTTCCCATTGTTCTATATATTGTTTGTATATACATATACATATACATATATGCATGTATATGTATATGTATATCTGTATATATATGTATATATGTACGTAAAGTGTTCATGACCCCCCCCCCATAGAACAGATAGAGAATAAATAAGACTGCAGATTTGACAC
>NW_023266561.1:1980-3455 GCF_013103735.1 Etheostoma cragini
CCCCCCCCCCCCCCTTCATTATGAGCTGTCGGGTGTGGGGGGGCAGGTCCCTGATTGGGTCCATTGTTGTGTCTCCGTCTCAGAGACTTCCTGCCGCGAGGGTCAGGGATCGTCACTCGCCGTCCGCTGGTGCTGCAGCTCATCAACTGTCCCACAGGTACTTATATATACTGCAATACTACTATATATACTATATTATATACATTATACTGGTGCTGCAGCTCATCAACTGTCCCACAGGTACTTATATATACTGCAATACTACTATATATACAATATATAGTATATTATATACATTATACTGGTGCTGCAGCTCATCAGCTG
Organism: Etheostoma cragini; assembly: GCF_013103735.1. Taxonomy (NCBI): domain Eukaryota; kingdom Metazoa; phylum Chordata; class Actinopteri; order Perciformes; family Percidae; genus Etheostoma; species Etheostoma cragini. The sequence continues at coordinate 2,305 of NW_023266561.1, forward strand.
TCCCACAGGTGAGACTCATAATCGGGGGTGCACATAACTGGTCCGCAAGCACGCATGCGCAACAAAAATCAGGCATGCGTATCGCCACCTTACACATGAAGTCCAAAAAGACACAGACGTTAAGCTACTTCTTCTTTGGCGTTCCGCCACCTGGAGCCGGAGCCGAAGAAAAGAGTTTTTTCGGGAAAGCGTCTCCAAGACGTCCAGCGGCTGGAAGCTGGAAGGCTCAAAGAACTTCAACCATCCTTTATTTGACAAACATGAAACAGCGAGGAGCACACGAGTGTGGCGCAAGCCATTGCTAAGAAACAAGCTAGCGGAGACGAAGTGTCCAGTCGCCCACTCGCCAGACGGCAGGACGAGCTGAATGAAGAACAGCGACCAGCTCGGTTTACTATGTTTCTTGTTGCCTTCCATAAAGCTTAACGTCACGTCCCATGTCTTCCTATTCTGAGGACGTCCTTTACTGAAGCGGCTAGGAGTAAACGTCGGAGGTGCATATCATCCACGGGCACACGGATCACGCAGAGTCCCGAGCCAGGTGGCAGTCTGCTGAATTTTGGGGGTTTACTTATTGATTGATCTGAGGACATCACAAAAACTGAGCAGGAAATCGTTTACATCGTGTCTGTGTCCAGCAACGGAGAGTTTACCTCGGACTCTATTGAATTGGCTGACCGAACCGCGCGGACCGTAACAGACGGACTTGTGAGACTTTTCCAGGACTGAGGCTCGGATGATGGACAACGAAGCCGGTCCCTGTGTGCACAGACGGGGCTGCTGTCAACGTCGGAATCTACAACGGTGTTGAGCCCAAACCCCGGCAACCTGCACATTGGAGAATTGCGTAAAATCAGCTGATCGCACCGTTCCTCACTGTGAGACGTTTAATCGCTCTGTGGTCAAGCTGCTGCAGTTTTATTAACAAAAAGGTGGACCAAAAACAGCTGCTGCACTGAAGAAGCAATGTAAAGAAAATGGGATCTGCTTTGTGAAACTGGCCACCCGTCGAAGCAGACCACAGACCTGTGGATGGAGACAGCGAGACTCAGCCAAGGACAGGGACGTGCATTTGCAGCATCTTCATCATCTACCATGCAGGAAGCTGAAGCAGAGGACAGTGGGGACGACGCTGAAGAGGACAGTGGGGA
>NW_023266562.1:0-1317 GCF_013103735.1 Etheostoma cragini
GAGGCCGTATGTTTTGGACACTTGGGTTAAGAGAGGGGCGGAGCTGTCAACTGATCCCCATCTGGTGGTGAGTTAGGTAAGGGGGTGGGGTAAGACTCTGGACCGACCTGGTATCCAAAACAGGTAGTGCGGGTAAATTGGAAACATCTGGAGGAGGCCCCTGACTTTCAACTCACACCTCCGGTGGAGCTTTTCGTGCATCCCTGTGGAGGCTGGGGGCATTGAACCTGAGTGGACAATGTTCAATGTTTCCATTGCTGAAGCAACGGTGGGGAGCTGTGGTCTTAGGGTCTTAGGTCCCTTAAGAGGCGGTAATCCACGAACACCCTGGTGGTCAGGGAAGCCATCCGACTGAAGAAGGAGTCTTTCCGTGATATGTTATCCGAGAGGACACGGGGACAGTTGCAAGGTACCGACGGGCCTGAAGGGATGCGACCTCTACCTTGACAGAAGCAAAGCAGCGGATGTAGGAGAAGTTTGGAGACAATATGGAGAAGGACTTTCAGTCGGCACCAAGGTGTTTCAGGAAAACAGTTCGCCATCTCAGGAGGAGGAAGGGGGAACCATCCCAGCTGTGTACAGTGAGGACGGGACGTTGTTGACTTCAACTGATGAGGTAATGGGACGGTGGAAGGAGCACTTTAAGGAACTCCTAGGTCCAACTAATACGCCCTCTATGGTAGAGGCAGAGCTGGAGGATGATGGGGGATTGTTGTCAACTTCCCTGGTGGAAGTCGCTGAGGTAGTTAATCAACTCCACAGTGGCAAAGCCCCTGAGATTGATGAGATCTGTCCAGAAATGCTGAAAGTTCTGGGTGTGGAGGGGCTGTCTTGGTTGACACGCCTCTTCAACATTACGTGGGAGTCCGGGACAGTGCCTAAGGAGTGGCAGAGGAATCACACTTCTTAGCCTCTCTGGTAAAGTCTACTCCAAGGTGCTGGAAAGGAGGGTTCGGCCGATCGTCAAACCTCGGGTTGAAGAAGGACCAATGCAGATTCCATCATGGTCATGGAACAATGGATCAGATCTTCACTCTCGCAAGGATCCTGGAGGGAGCCTGGGAGCATACCCAGCCAGTCTACATGTGTTTTGTGGATCTGGAGAAGGCGTGTAACCGGGTCCCCTGGGAGACACTGTGGGAGGTGCTGCGGGAGTATGGGGTGAGGGTTGGCCTCCGCCAGGGCCGCGCTTTGTCACCAATCCTGTTTATAATATTTATGGACAGGATATCGAGGCGTAGTCAGGGCGGTAAGGGGTTGCAGTTCGGTAGGCTCAGGATCTCATCGCTGCTTTTTGCAGAGGATGTGGTCCTGATG
>NW_023266563.1:0-1356 GCF_013103735.1 Etheostoma cragini
GGTTCCTTTTTAGAGTAGACTGAACGAGAGAAAAATATGCCTTTTACTGGCTGCAAAATATTTAAATTTTAACATTTAATAGACATTCTAGGCTTTAAATTTAAAACCGTACATCAGAATGCTCTGAAATTACCTGACAGACACACTGGATAGGTGATGTCTCCCCACGACTTGGAATGAAGCTGGCATAACGTCAGGATTCCTTTTTAGAGTAGCCTGAACAAGAGAAAAATATGCCTTTAACAGCCTGCAAAATATTTAAATTTTAACATTTCGTAGAGATTCTAGGCTTTCATTTTAAAATCCTACATCAGAAGGATCTGATATTACCTGTAAGACACACTGAATAGGTGATGTCTCCCCCAGACTGGGAATGAAGCTGGCATACCTTCAGGATTCCTTTTTAGAGTAGCCTGAACAAGAGAACAATTTGCCTTTAACAGCCTGCAATAGATTAAAATTATACCATTTATTAGACTTTCTAGGCCGTAATTTTAAAATCCTATATAAGAATGGTCCTTAATTACCTGAGTGATCCAATGGATATGTAATGTCTTACTTATAATTTGAATAAACCTGGCATAACAGTAGGAATCCATTTTAGACTGGCATGAAGGAGAGTTAAATATGCCTTTAACAGACAAACAAAACTCATCAATATAGCTTTGCTTTCAAGCCCTTAATTTTAAAAACGTACATCAGAATGTTCTGAAATTACCTGACAGACACACTGGATAGGTGATGTCTCCCCCAGACTTGGAATGAAGCTGGAATAACGTCAGGATTCCTTTTTAGAGTAGCCTGAACAAAAGAAAAATACGCCTTTAACAGCCTGCAAAATATTTAAATTTTAACATTAAGTAGACATTCTAGGCTTTAATTTTTAAATCCTACATCAGAAGGATCTGATATTACCTGTAAGACACACTGAATAGGTGATGTCTCCCCCAGATTGGGAATGAAGTTGGCATAACTTCAGGGTTCCTTTTTAGAGTAGAATGAACGAGAGAAAAATATGCCTTTAACAGCCTGCAAAATAATTAAATTTTAACATTTAGTAGACATTCTAGGCTTTAATTTTAAAATCCTACATCAGAATGATCTGAAATTACCTGTGAGACACACTGGATAGGTGGTGTCTCCCCCAGACTTGAATTGAAGCTGGCATAACTTCATGATTCCTTTTTAGAGTAGCCTGAACAGGAGAAAAATATGCCTTTAACAACCTGCAAAATATTTAAATTTTAACATTTAGTAGAGATTCTAGGCTTTAATTTCAAAGTCCTACATCAGAAGGATCTGAAATTACCTGTGAGAAACACTGGAAAGGTGATGTCTCCCCCAGACTTGGATGGA
>NW_023266564.1:0-3381 GCF_013103735.1 Etheostoma cragini
TGTGTGTGTGTGTGTGTGTGTGTGTCTGTGTGTGTGTGTGTGTGTGTGTGTGTGTCTTTGTGTCTTGGTGTGTGTCTTTAATGCCAACATTCTTAAAACACGTAGAAGAAAATAAAAATGTTTTCCTTATCCGTGTTTATATTGATTATATTATTCTCTATAATGTCTCTGTCCCTTTTCTCCGTGTTGACTTGTGCTTAAGCGGTGCTTTAAATAAAGTTGGATTGGAATAGAGAAAAAGCTGTTGCCATGACAGCGTGTTGTGTTTCCATGTAGCCGAGGGCTGGATGCGTAGCTCGGCTAGCTAACAGCTTTAACTTCTGCTCCTTGTTACGTTACTACCGACATTCGCGAGCCTGCGCGATAATTCACGATGGTGAGTCAACTCTCGTTGTTATCACAGTGCTTCACTACGGTTAGCATGTGCTAGCTTAGCCTCAGTAAAGATACGTGCTTCACTACGGTTAGCATGTGCTAGCTTAGCCTCCGTCAGATGCGTGCTTCCTATGGAGACTATTAGCATGCTAAGCTAGCTTAGCTAACGCTAACAGACAGCGGGGTTTCATCGTGTAGCCCAAGGGGACCAAACGTCCTCTTTTGCCCGGACATGTCCACCTTTTACGTCCTGTCCTGGGCGTCCGGAGGGGGGGGAGGAGGGGGTGTTTGTGTGTGTTTGTGTGTTTGTGTGTGTGTGTGTGTGTGTGTGTGTGTGTGTGTGTGTGTGTGTGTGTGTGTGTGTGTGTGTGTGTGTAGGGGGGTGGAAATGTCCGGTATTCACTGTTTTTCATGGGACCATTAGCATTAAGCGCGTACTTAAATTGACTGGCGCATTGCACACAATACTACGGTACTTTGTTGCGTGACGTAATTCCGGAGAGGCTGCCTTATATATTTTTTATATTTTATCAATGAATGTTTAACATGTTTTGTAAAACTTAAAGGTATAATAATAATAGGTAAAATATATATATATTATATTTTATTATATATTATGCTAACAAATTTGTTTCAGTGTCTATTAACGGTGTTGGAGATGTCAAAGCTCACATGGACACCGAAAAACCTGACCTTGTTACTCTGAAAAGGTTTTTAGGGGATATTTAGTTGAAGCTGACACAGAATAGGTCATTTACATTATTTCGTATTTATTAATTTAATTGAAAAGAGAGCTATTATTTAGTTTCAGGTTGTTACAGATTTTATTTGATTACATAGGTTATTTTTGTCCCATTGAGGCGTAATAAAGCGTGTTCATTAACCTTATTCAGATTTATTATACAGGGAAGTTAAAAGTGACATTACATTACAATATAACATAAACGGGCCCGACTCGGGTTAAAAACTGGTTTCCAGCCGGTTCCTGTTCTGCAGAAACATGAAAACGTGGGTACAAAACGCCGGGACAGACATATATGTCCAGGACATCAATGTGAACCGGACAAATTCAGACAACTAAGACAACAACACAGTTACACAGGGACAGAGAGAGTTATACAAGACATCAGCTGGGAGAGACAGACAGGGACGGCGTGGACAACACGCAAGACTTAACGTGTGCAGGTGTGACGGTTAAGGAGAAAATCAGGTAAACTCGTTGATTTGCAGGTTGGAAAAAAATGGAAGTTGTTCCATTTTAGTTCTTGTAGAAATTTGAAATGCGTCAATTTGACGTGAACACCGTACACGGGTTAAGAAGGAGCTGTTTGGCCTTCTGGAGGCCGGGAGAGTGGAAATCAAAATATGGAAATATGGAAATATGGAAATATGGAAATATGGAAATGTCTTAATATATAATATGTTAATGTGTAAATGTGTTAATATGTTAATGTGTTAATATGTTAATGTGTAAATGTGTTAACATGTTAATATGTTAACACATTTACACGCACACAGAGACAGACACACACTCATATCACACACACACACAACACAGTGACACACACTCACATGCACAAAGAGACACACACTCTCACATCGCACATGCGCGCACACACGCACACGCACAGACACACACAGACAAACACACGCACACACAGACACACACGGAGACAAACACACACACAGAGACGAACACAAACACACACACAAACACACACACAGACAAACACGCAAGCACAAACACACACACACACACACACACATAGACAAACACACACACAGACAAACACACACACACAGAGACGCACACAAACACACACAGAGACGCACACAAACACACACAGAGTCTCTCCCCCCTCTTTCTGTTGGTTGAGTATGATATCTAAATATCTAAATATGTAAATATCTAAATATGTAAATGTGTAAATATGTAAATATGTAAATGTGTTAATATCTAAATATGTAAATGTATAAATATCTAAATATGTAAATATGTAAATATGTAAATGTGTTAATATCTAAATATCTAAATATGTAAATGTGTAAATATGTAAATGTGTTAATATCTAAATATCTAAATATGTAAATGTGTAAATATGTAAATATGTAAATGTGTAAATATGTAAATATGTAAATGTGTTAATATCTAAATATCTAAATATGTAAATGTGTAAATATGTAAATGTGTTAATATCTAAATATCTAAATATGTAAATGTGGACACCCTGGTGTAGGCTCACGGTGACGTGTTTTCTCCCCAGGCCCCGAAGACTAAAAGCAAGAAGGCAGCGAAGGAGAAGACGTCCGCCGTGGTGGACGGCCTGTCGACGGACGAGATGTCCAAGGACCAGGTCTGAGGGGGTCTGAGGGGGTCTGAGGGGGTCTGAGAGGGTCTGAGAGGGTCTGAGGGGGTCTGAGAGTCTGAGGGGGTCTGAGAGGGTCTGAGGGGGTCTGGAGGGTCTGAGAGGGTCTGAGGGGGTCTGAGAGTCTGAGGGGGTCTGAGAGGGTCTGAGGGGGTCTGAGAGGGTCTGAGGGGGTCTGAGAGGGTCTGAGTGGGGGGGGGGAGGACTCAGACACGTAACCCTCGGGTTGTCTTTAGGTCAAATTAGACCCGTTTTCAACAGGTTTAGTTTAATTTCCCAAATAAAGGAAGTCGAAATAAAGGGGGAAATGTTAGAAAAGGCGGAAAAATTGATGAATACAAATAAAGAGATTTGACTCCGTTAAAATCAGTAAAAACAACAACAACAACGTGCTGGGGACTCTGTGATAAATAAATGTGAGGTGATTAACAGCTGGCAGAGATTTTGAAGGTGTGTGTGTGTGTGTGTGTGTGTGTGTGTGTCTTTCTGAGAGAGAGAGAAAAAGTGTATGTCTGTGGAGGGTTTAAGTGTGTGTGTTTGTGTGTGTGTCTTTCTGAGAGCAAGTGTGTGTGTGTGTGTGTGTGTGTGTGCGTGCGTGCGTCTCTGTGTGTGTTTGTGGAGTGTGTGTGTGTGTCTCTTT
>NW_023266565.1:0-1934 GCF_013103735.1 Etheostoma cragini
AAAGTATAAAAAGTCATAGTATAGTATGTCGAAGAAAGTAAAAAACGTCATAGTATAGTATGTTGAAAAAGTAAAAAAAGTCATAGTATAGTATGTCGAAGAAAGTAAAAAATGTCATAATATAGTATGTCGAAAAAGTCAAAAAAGTCATAGTATAGTATGTTGAAAAAAGTATAAAAAGTCATAGTATAGTATGTCGAAGAAAGTAAAAAACGTCATAGTATAGTATGTTGAAAAAGTAAAAAATGTCATAGTATAGTATGTCAAAAAAAGTCGAAAGAAGTCTGTGTGTGTGTCTGTGTGTGTGTGTGTATGTGTGACTGTGTGTGTGACTGTGTGTGTGTGTGTGTGTGTGTGTGTGTGTGTGTGTGTGTGTGTGTGTATGTGTGTGTGTGTGTGTGTGTGTGTGTGTGTCTGTGTGTGTGTACCTGGGGTCTGACTGACAGCGCGGCGCTGAAGGCCTCCACAGCTCTGTTGAAGTCAGAGCCGAGGTTGAAGAGGACCCCGAGTCCGGTCTGCAGGTCTGGATCCACACAGTCCAGATTCAGCAGGGCCGCTTCCTGGAAGAGGAGCAGGACTTCATGCAGCTCAGAGCTACACAAACACACACACACACACACACACACACACACACACACACACACACACACACACACACACAGAGATACACACAGAAACACACCAATAATGACTAAGAAACAAAGTGGCTTCTATATTCTGTTAGAAAGGTGAGAAGTTACACTTTATTTTGACAAAATTAAATGAAAAACATCACAAGATCCTTTTAAAGGTGTCGGTACCTGGCAGGTGTGGAGGTGTTCTGGGGGCCCCTGCGTGGCGTGGCCGGGGAACCCTGAAGCAGGCCCCTGCGTGGCGTGGCCAGGGAACCCTGTAGCGGGCCCCTGGGCCCCTGAGCCAGGTGCTTGTAGCGGGGGTTGTGGCTGATCCAGCGGCGCAGGGCGTCACACGCCTCCCGCTGCATGCCGCTGTTGGTGAAGCTGACGGCGAGCGCCATGAGAGCCGCAAGGTTGTTGGGGCGAAGCTCCAGACACCTGCAGCAGGGGTACACGCTAGCTTAGCATCAGTTAGCACAGGGAGTACACACGGCTTAGCATAAGTTAGTACAGGGGGTACACTCTAGCTTAGCATCAGATAGCACAGGGGGTACACGCTAGCTTAGCATCAGTTAGCACAGGGGGTACACTGTAGCTTAGCATTAGATAGCACAGGGGGTACACGCTAGCTTAGCATCAGATAGCACATGGGGGAAGAAACTAGCTTAGCATCAGATAGCACATGGGGGAAGACACTAGCTTAGCATCAGATAGCACATGGGGGAAGACACTAGCTTAGCAACAGTTAGCACAGGGACAACTTAACAAAAACATTCTTAATCTAATTAGATCCTTATGTGGCACATTTTTAAAAAATGCGATGGGACAGTTTTTTGATGTGTTATATTTCTCATTTTTTCCGATTATTTTGTTACTTGTTGTGTGTTTTTGTGTCGGGTGTGTGTGTGTGTGTATATCTGTGTGTGTGTGAGAGAGAGGTGTGTGTGTGTGTATCTGTGTGTGTTTACACTGTATTTAAAGTTCTTTCATCAACTATTAACTACTAAAAAGAAACTCATATTTCAGATACAGACATTTATTGAAGGGTCAAATTGGACCTGAGGACAACAGGAAGTCTGACCTGTTAATGACTTACAGCCCTAATTTATTAATTAATGATTGAGAAGTATAACAACGTTGAGGTTAACGAAGGTCCTGAGGTCGAGCTGCGTGTCAGTGCGTTACCTTCAGGCTGTCAGGGTGTCACATTGTTAATAAAGTTGAACTGAACAGGAAGTCTGACCTTTGCAGGGACACGATGGCGGCGTGTTCGTTCTCGTTCTCGGCCTGAGTCGTTCCCAACACCTGCCAGGCCTGAAA
>NW_023266566.1:0-1058 GCF_013103735.1 Etheostoma cragini
TATCCAGGGGGATACTGTAGAGGCGGAAGACGTAGTGGACCAGCAGGTGGGCAGTTTCCATGGATGCGGGCAGCTTGGACAGGGGGATGAAGTGGAAAGACTTGGGAGAACCGGTCTCTGACGGTGAGTATGACCATCTGGCCGTGGGAGTTGGTCAAGCAGGTGACAATGTCAGGTCATTTAAATTCCAGGCATTATGTGTTTTGCAACGGTTTCTTTTAATCTTGGTTAAATGTTTTGTACATATATTGTTTTCTCGTGATTTTTCAATACATTATATTTCTATTTCTGAATATACATCTGCCTTTTAATTGTGGACTTGCCTGCGGTTGAGGGCACAAGGAAATAGGAAAGTAGTTAAAAGTAAGGAATTTGATTTAAACCCTGGTACTCTGGGCAAAATCCCAAGTTGGCACTAACCCTAATGTTGTCTCGGGTCAAATTGACCCGTTTTCCTATATCAATATTCTTTTTAATTAATCAAAATAACATGATTGAAAATCTCTACTTTCATTCATTTTGGGGCGTCTTATTCAATTTTATAGCATTTGAAAACCAAATGGAAGTGTTTTTGAAAAGGTTTTGAGTAAAGGTTGACATATTCCAGTCTGTAATTATCTTCAACATACATTCCTTTAATTTTAGTCTAAATAATTCCTAATTTCTGCTTTTCTAACTCAAACATTAGGTATAATTTCCTATAAATTAGGTTTATTGACCATAAATTAAAAAAAACTGTAAACTAAACTTACTAACTTATTGTTACGCAGTGTTGAAAATGTCAAAAAAAGGGACAAAAATGTAAGAAAAAGTTAAAAACATCAATAAAAAGTGTCAATAAAAGTGCTGATTTAAAATGTTGACAGGAAGACAACACAAGGGTTAAGACATATGACCTGTTATACAATTAAGCGCAGACGTCTTCAGCGTTCGGGTTAATGTCCTTGTGTTTAATTCCTTCACATTCCAGTCCATTCCCAAACAACAGTCCTTCATTTAAAATTTTAGGGATTAAAGAAAAACATGATCCGCAGTCTCCATTTGATTGCAAACACCAC
>NW_023266567.1:0-1716 GCF_013103735.1 Etheostoma cragini
TATTAGCATGACCATAGTGACATACAGTATTGCCAAAGCTCATAAACAGGGAGACATCGATTACATTTACATCAACAATAATAACAACAACAACACAACTGATGATATCAACATGACAACATTACAGGGGTGTGTGTGTGTGTGTGTGTGTGTGTGTGTGTGTGTGTGTGGGAGGGGGGGGGGGGTCACTCACTGTTCCTAAAAGTGTGACAGGTGAAGACATACTGAGCTGCTAGACTGCAGCTCTCTGGCTGTTCTCCCAGCAGGATCTCCATCTTGTTAATGTCGGGTATTTGGTCAAATGTCGGGGGCTTTAGTCTGAATTTGGGGAAATATTGAGTCCGGACCGGCTGCAGGGGGGGGCACTCTGTCAGGAAGTGCAGCTCCGTCTCGACTGTGTCGCTCTTGCACAGCTGGCAGAAGCGCTCCTCTTTGGGGAGCCATTGTTGTCTGTAGCGGCCGGTCTCGACGGCCAGGTGGTCTCGCTGAGTCTGTACCTGGTCAACGTGGTTCTTAGTGTGACATCGGTCTCTGTAAAGTAAAGGTACTCTATCTTTACGTTAGGGCGGCACGATTATGGCCAAAATGATAATCACGATTATTTTGATGATCAAAATTTTGATCGCGATTATTCTCACGATTATTTGTTGATTTTAACCAAAACAAATGTTAACGTCACATAGGCTGTTTATAACTGCGAGAGGGGGGGTGATGGACGCTACTCACAGAGAGACCGCTGGTCATTATGAACGGGTCCAGCACGGCTCGAAGGGCGGAGACACACGTTGTGTGTATGAAACGTCTGTATCGTCACTGCGCTGCATTTTTATGAACTATGATATTCTGGCCATGGGTCACATCTCTGGCCCAGGTCCAGGTCCAGGTCCAGGTCCTGGTCCAGGTCCAGGTCCAGCAGCTCCGTCTCACGCTGTTACTCTACCAACTGAAGTTAGTTGCATTTAGTAACTTCTCCTGTGTTCTTCGCCGGGGCGGCCGCGATAGCAGAGTTACCCGCGGCAACACTGGTACAAATACAGGTTGCCCCTCATACATAACAATATACAGCTGTGTTAATAACAATATACTGCTGTGTTAATAACAATATACAGCTGTGAGGCCGGGCGCAGAGAGAGAGTAGAGGAGAGATCCAACACAGGCACGGCTTTACAGACGAAATGGGTCATGTAACGCAAAATTAAACCAAATCCATATAAACAGGACATTAGCACCGGTGCGTCCTAGAGAAGCTAACAGCTAACAGACGCTACTAGCACCGACTAGCACTGGTCACTGCTGTTGTCTGAAAAACAACAGACGGGACAAAGTGTTGTGTTTACTGGTAAACTGGTAAACCTTGAGGCCGACGTATAACCGACTGCTGTCTGTTGAGTTTTCCTCCCGTTACTCTGTCCTCTGTGACTGTCTCCATCTAGAAACTAACCTGCACGGGGTGCAGGGAACTACTCCGGCTGGCTCATGATCAGACGGGTTAACGGAGCGGTAAATGGGCTTTGCAAAAAACCCGGAGCGTTCTATTAAAAGTCACTTTAAAAAAATGAATCGCTCGACCGCGCAAATTTGATCGTGGGAAGTCAAAATCGTGATCGCGATTAAAATTCAATTAATTGTGCAGCCCTACTTTAGGGTCAGGTAGTCTGCCACTCGGTACTCTCTCTTTAGGGTCAGGTAGTCTGCCCCTCGGTACTCTCTCTTTAG
>NW_023266568.1:0-1448 GCF_013103735.1 Etheostoma cragini
ACATCAACGTACTAGAAGATGCCAGCTAAAGAGCTAATGATTTGTAGGCTACAGAGAAACTAAAGTGAAACACAAGGTTATTGTGGTTATTGATTATTGTGTTACATTGATTTATGATCATATTCTAGCTTTTATGAAGGTGTGTTTAATTATTTTGCTGTGATAACTAGATTGAACTGATCAATATTTGCAATAATGGTAGCCTATATTTAAGTTAATGTATAACTTAGCCTACGCCTACTAAATTTAAACTTAAATCAAACCTTTTGATCAAGGCTCTTAAAAAAAAAAAAAAAAAACTGTTAAGAATATTTAACAGGGCAGATTAAAACAGTGGCTCTATTTTACACCAAAATACCATTGACGTGTGTCAGTAGCTTCCGTTTTGGTGCTTTTAATTTGAAATGCCAAAGGAAATTGAATGGACCTTTACGTAGGGACACATAAGTTAGCTACAGTCAAAGCATGCAGATGAGAATGGATCCAACCACTGCGAAAAGTAAGTAGGCCAAGTGCATTGCTAAAAAGTGGTGACAGTTATTGATACACTCTGAGGTGTAAAGAAATTAACTTTATTTACAACAACTTTGTTGTTGCAGTGTGTTTTCTCTCCTCCGAGCTGCTTCACCGACATGTGTTCAGGTGCATAGTGGCTGCAAGCACCTATTAATGATGTTCATGTTGTTGTTACGCAGCCAATGTTCCTGGGTCTGGTGAACCCACCACATCATTAGCCGTTTAAATCAATACAGTCATAACTGGTAGGCCAACATTGTGTGTAAAATCAAATGTCGCCATAAAGCCTGTTGTGTGATATCATGCAGCGCAAGCCCCTTCTCCGCTCTTTCTTCGGCCGTGACGTTGTAGCCTACTCTGGGTCAAATGAAAAAAGGCGGCCCCGATTATACCGACCTCATCCACTTGTTGAAACCATTTAAATATTGTAAGTGCATTGCTAAAAAGTGGTGAGCGTTATTAATAAAGATACCAGAACACTTACAGGGTGTAAATTTATTCACGGAAACTTTGTTGTTAGTGTATTTTCTCCCATCCAAGCTGCGTCACCGACATGTGCTCAGGTGCGTAGTGGTTGTACAGTCCAACGATGTGTGTAAAATGTCCCCACAAAGACTGTTTGGTGATAACAGCAGGGCCTTAAACCAGGCAGTTTTTAGCAACATATAGCGCAAAGCCCTTTCTCTTCGACCGTAACGTTGTACACTTGGTCAAATGAATATGGGCCGCCCCAATTATAATGACCTCATCCACATTGTTGAAATAATTTAAATATAGAGCCATGGCGCTGCCAAACTTTTATTAACAGTAGCCTAGGATTTCTGTAACCTAGTCCGAGACAACAGATATCCTGAACGCAATTTTCTTCAGTTGTGTTCCAGTCAACATTAGGGATTAGCGAGTACAGCATTATCTGTATCTGTATCTGTATC
>NW_023266568.1:1458-1712 GCF_013103735.1 Etheostoma cragini
ATGAATTATCTGTATCCGTATCCGTACTCGGACTGGGTGGGGCCTAACCCGGAAGTGGTCATATTTAACCCGGAAGTGGGTCGTGTTGTCTTGAAATGGGCGCGGCTTTAACCGGTATGTTATTTTAAGCATGCAATTGATATGGGTTGATCAGAAATTGTTACATTTATTGCTGATTAGAAAACTATTTACATGACAGCATTGAGCTTCAGCTGGTACCATGGTAACAAACAAACTATATACAGAACGTTTTG
>NW_023266568.1:1722-2376 GCF_013103735.1 Etheostoma cragini
TACAACACATGCAGTTGCAATTATGAAGTAAAATGTCATGAACCGCAGACAGGGGTGGTGGTTCCCCTCTTCAAAAAGGGGGACCAGAGGGTGTGTGCCAATTACAGGGGTACCACACTTCTCAGCCTCCCTGGTATAGTCTACTCCAAGGTGCCGGAAAGGAGGGTTCGGCCGATAATCGAACCTCGGATTGAAAAGGAACAATGCGGGTTCAGTCCTGGCCATGGAACAACGGATCAGATCTTTACTCTCGCAAGGATCCTGGAGGGGGCCTGGTAGTATGCCTAACCAGTCTACATGAATTCTGTGAATCTGGAGAAGGCGTATGACCGGGTCCCCCGGGAGAAATTGTGGGAGGTGCTACAGGAGTATGGGGTGAGTATTGTGTTGTATTGCGTGCACAAAACTACTGGTTATATATATTAAAAATGAAAAAATGAGTAAACTAAAAGAAAGTAATTTAAAATGGCAAATTCCAAAACAATGTAAAATAATATTCAAAGTGTAAACAATGCAATTTATCAATTAACCTTGATAAGACACACCATTTCTACACACTTAAATACTTTACAGGGTTGTTCAGTTGATCAAACACACACAAAACAGCATTGCAGCAGACATGAGATGTGAGATTAATCATAATGATACATCATT
>NW_023266568.1:2386-3619 GCF_013103735.1 Etheostoma cragini
TCACCTTAGTGCAGTGAAATCCACAATTACAGGCCACTGACCCTCCAAACAGAGAGGTCTGTCCACGGGCCTTCATGGGACATTTCTTAATCTGAAACAATCACACCCTGATTAGACTGGGGTGTACAGTAATTTGTCTATTCATAGTATCTGCACTATTGTATGGTATATTTTTTGAAGTTATCATTATATATTGCTATATTTTACCTTCTGATAGAGGTCATGCCCCTTCCGCTGCTTAGGGGCTGGTCTGTGGCCTCCACAAGGCCAAACCCCTGAGCCGGCATACGCCCTCAACCTTGCCATCTACTCTCCTTCCCCCATGGACTTGTGGCTTTTAGGCTAATTGCTCATCTAAAGGCAACATGAATATGGACAACAATATACAATGAGCATCCTTTGGACAGTACACTGTGACACTACAGCACAAACGCACACCTACTATGACAGCTGCATTATCAAATAAATCAAGTTACTATTAAATGGGTAGCAATCTCCCTAGATGATTAGCATAGAGTAGGCTATGTCATAGCAAGTTAGTTACATATTTTTCTGTTCATAGTAATATGGAGTATATTATGTAGATCGTAATGTTAGTTTGTTTACATGATACACACTAACCATAATAAAGTAGCTAATGTAGCTACAGATTGCAATTTACCCAGGTGAACTCAATTTTCAAACCACAATCATTTGCTTTATGAGCTTTCAAGGTTGCGCTGCACATGTATGATTATCAGGCTATTTTCCTGTTAATCAGAAATGGGCAATAAGAAATATTTGGCATCCAAGAAAATGTTCGAACTGATGATGTATCAGTCCTTTTTCTGGTGGTTTCTTGGTCACAGCAACAAGCTTGATCATTGACATACAGTTGCACGCCACGTATCACAAAGCTGGTGGTTGGTTATGTATTTGTTTGTATTACATCAAGTGACCTGGGGCCTGTTGCACGAAAGTAGAAAAAAGATATCCAGGATAAATAAATAAGCGCAGCTTGACTTAGTAGGAGCCGCTCATCGCGGCTTAATCGGTTGCACGATTGCCAAGCCAGGATGAACAGGTGAAGCTATGTCCAGCCAGGTGTAGATAGCTGGGATAAGTGCACGTTCACGGCTTTCTCACATAGACCACGGTATCGATCACAGATTTACGGATGCAGAATTGAGAAGACGCATGCGCCATATGTTTCACCCAATGAGCAGCAGCTTAAATGGAAAGTAACGAGGAGGG
>NW_023266568.1:3646-3965 GCF_013103735.1 Etheostoma cragini
TATCAAACGGAGAGAAAAAGCCGAACAGACCATAGCGGACCCGACTGAATGTGTAGGGTGTAAAAATATCTCCTTAGCCGACAGTCACTCCACAGTTTACAAAGTTGTAGGCTACACTGTGTTTTAATTGCTTTAAATATGCTAGTTTCATGTTTCTGCTTTTATGTGATAAATGTGCTGGTTTTCCTGTAAAGGATCTTTGACTAGCCTACCATGTAAAGCACTATATAAATAAAATGTATTAGTATTCAGCCATGGCCTTAAAAGTGAGCAGAGGGAATAATGTTCCTCGGGAAATGGACCCTAATGACTGTAGGCT
>NW_023266568.1:3975-4129 GCF_013103735.1 Etheostoma cragini
CCCTTATTCACAACGTGAGAACATGTTTTATACCATATGCACAAATCTCTATAAGCTATATCTCATTCTTTCTAGCCTACAATTAATATTCATACAGAACAATCAGAAAGGGACAACAACTAGAAAAATAAGTAAGTGACTTCAATACACGCTG
>NW_023266568.1:4210-4497 GCF_013103735.1 Etheostoma cragini
CATTGTTCCCGGTGTGATGAACGTAAACTACACTACATACGTACTGTATATGGGCCACGTTATTGGTCCAGGGATGTGTCACAGCAGTCACCCCTGCCAGCGGCCACCGGTCACCAGCCACCGGTCACAGGCCACCAGCCACCTGCCAGCGGCCACCGGTCACCAGCCACCGGCCACCGGTCACCGGCCACCGGGCAGCGGCCACTGGTCAGCGGCCACACGCCAGGCAGCCTCGAAACCGTACCGTCCCACCGGGAAAAGTCCCACTCCGCATCAGGGTGCCAGTG
>NW_023266568.1:4624-4793 GCF_013103735.1 Etheostoma cragini
ACAACGGAATAACTGTTAAACACGTTTATTTCGGATCAGACGGCAGCTGATTTGACACATGAGACTCCAGGATTAATCCTAGCCTGGCTGTTAGCCTGCTCTGGACCAGGCTAGCTGCAAAGAATAAATCCCCATGGTTACTTGGCTGGGTTTAATTCAATCCGGTTTC
>NW_023266568.1:4803-5109 GCF_013103735.1 Etheostoma cragini
GTCAAAGCTAAATTTAGCCAGGATAACTTGAATATCCCAGCTTAATCCCTTATCCTAGTTTCGTGCAACAGGCCCCAGGTGTACACCAGTACCCTGTGACATCACTGTTGGGTGGGGTTTCAGGTGCATGTGATGCTGGCTGAGGTCAGAGGTCAAATAAACATGAACTTTACTAGCCAAGGCACTTTGGGCAGTGACTGCCTGATTTTAACATCTTCGATGCTGCTGTAATAAGAATTAATACATTTATTATTTGATATTAGTTGACTATATTGGGATATGCAACTGAAGGAAGAATCTACACTC
>NW_023266569.1:0-1368 GCF_013103735.1 Etheostoma cragini
ATAGAGAAAAAGGATTAATGAACAGCACTTTTAATTACACACTATTTGAAAATGCATTATTACCTTGGCTTAGTTGTAAAGAAGTTTGGTAAAAGTTTAATGTTGTACAATGAAAAGCAAAAGAAAATGATCTATTACTATTACTTACTTCTGGGGCATCGGGTAGGTGAACAGGCCATCGTCTCAGCACTCCTATTTCTGAAAGAAAGAGAAAGAATCATCAATTTCAATTTGAGCCCCTCATAGTTAAATATCTATGCACACTAGCATGTAACTGTACTTCATTAATTATCCAGGAGAATACACATGAATCAATGAATGTTCTTTAGTGCAACAGTAACTTAGTTAAATTAGCTTATTTCTGCTAACATTAGCTCTTAACAGCATGTCAAGGCTAAATGCCCCAACTATAGACTGACAGGGCAAATAGTAGCACATTATCGGTGCATTATGGTTATTACAGTTAGCTAAACGTTATAAGAAACTTGGTTATACATGTGCAAATAGCGTTTATGATAAGCATTGGCAATCGCTGTTTTGCATTTCACTGACACTACGTTTAAACTACGAGAAGTAAACTTCGATTTGCAGAAAATTTACGTAACGGACAATTTACATGGTACCTTCAGATTCATTTACTTTGCAATGTGACTCTTATATGTAATAACAGAGTATATGGGACAAATATGTACTTAAAACCTAGTGAAGCTAAATCTTACCTTGAATTATTCAGCAGCCGTTGCAACCACATCGGCGGTGAAAGTGGCTAGCTAGAGTAACGGTAGAACAGGTTGCTAGCTCTCAGCTAACGTAAGTCAGATCCCGCCCATAGACTGAATATCCCGCCCACCGGTCGGTGGCTCCGCTCTCACTCCGCCCTCTTCTCTAAAATCGTCACATCCGCAACCAAGATGGCTGCGCCCATAAACGCAAACTCGACGACTCATTTCTGATCTCCACAAACCAATGGGTGACGTCACACATGCTCTGTCCACTCATTTTAACGGTCTATGGTCTACACTTGGGTTCAACCTGTTTCCACACGTAACATTGTCCCCTGTTGCTAGGCAACGCCCTTTACCAGCTAGGCGGAAGCATATGGCGGAAGACTAACGTGAGCAAAGTCAGCTGCAGTTCTCTGTGCACCGTGAGCTTGAGTCAGAGTTTGCACTGAGACGGTGACATGCACAGGTTGGAGTTTTTAAAGTTATGGAGATTATGACAACTATACCCTGTAAATAGTAACAAAAAAAAAACTTCAGCATCACGTCGCTGAGCATTGCCTTGTGTTAACGTAAAATCTTACGTTATCAACCAATGGTAATGACAGAATTTTAAAAGAAAAACACGTTTAAAATTTTCAGAATC
>NW_023266570.1:0-724 GCF_013103735.1 Etheostoma cragini
GCCAGGCGCCATTCCTTGCCTAAAACAATGTGTCATTCCAGTAAGTGAAAAGGAAACTCACATCTCCAAAGATAAATTGCTAGATGTGAGTCCCTGATGGTCTAGGGGCTAGGATTTGGCACTTTCACTGCTGTGGCCTGGGGTTCAATTCCCGGTCAGGGAAGGGTCAAGACTTGATAGATAAAGGAGTAATATTTGAAAGAGTAGGTTCCTGTTTCAAAACAATATGTTTTGAAACCATATACAACAGAAATATTACATATTCAGTGTCAGGGTTCTTCTCTTATTTAATGATCTCAGAAAAGTAAAGAAATCTGAAAACATACAGGGGATGTAGCTCAGTGGTAGAGCGTATGCTTCGCATGTATGAGGCCCCGGGTTCAATCCCCGGTATCTCCAACTAGTGTTACTGTCCAGTCTATTAAAGTGCTGCAGAAGCTCTTATTTTGAAAGAGAAAAGTATTAAAAGGCAATCTCCTTGTGTTCATGGTGATTAATGCAAAAGTCAGGACTAATGTCCAGATGTGTTGCAAGATTTGCAGTGAGCATTACCTTGCCCAGTGATGGTTCTTTAGTTGTCAGCATAGCTTCCAAGCAGTTGACTGATGTTGGAGTTTCAGCCATCAGAGTAGCTTCCTTTTAGTGGTGTTACTTTTTAACTATGACTATACCATAGCAGTGCAAGCATTTTACCATGGTTTGATTTCCAGCCACTAGCAGGTTT
>NW_023266570.1:878-1147 GCF_013103735.1 Etheostoma cragini
TGAACATTGCGTTGTCAAGCGATGGTGGTATAGTGGTGAGCATAGCTGCCTTCCAAGCAGTTGACCTGGGTTCGATTCGCAGCCATTGCATTAGTTTTCATTGTGTGGTTACTTGCTTTACTTGTCAAGAAGTAACCAGAAAGGTTACTCTCCCAACCCGATTTGAGGAAACATTAGATCTCTGTTATGGTACAAATAAGGGAGCATATCAATATTACAAGTTGCCTCCATGAGGATCCACAGACACAGGGAGTGCACTGCGATTTGCA
>NW_023266570.1:1157-1337 GCF_013103735.1 Etheostoma cragini
GTCTGGTAACTACTACTAACCAATTGAAAAGTTTATGAACAGAGCAGAAAGCAGCAAAAAGGTAACAGGTGTGTTACTTAAACCATAGCAGTGCAAGCATTTTGCCCAGGTTTGATTTCCAGCCACCGCAGTTGCATTTACCTGGAAGTGGGTCGGGTTGTCTTGAAATGGGCGGGGCTT
>NW_023266570.1:1347-1597 GCF_013103735.1 Etheostoma cragini
GTTATTTTAAGCATGCAATTGATATGGGTTGATCAGAGGCGGGGGGAACTCTGTTCAACGGCTCAAATAAATTGAAAAAATTAGAAAATTAAAAACAAATCTCCAACAGGCAGAGACGCAATGCGAGTCACATGCTACCAAGCACCATGTCTGAACAAACCCCGCGTTTACCAGAAGTCTACTGGTAACTAAGTAAGCACTACAAACCGAAGTTAAAAACAAACCTGAAGCTGAAGAAACCCTAAACGTT
>NW_023266570.1:1607-1789 GCF_013103735.1 Etheostoma cragini
CAAATCTGAGTGACTGAGGAAGAGGGAGAGAGAGAGAGAGACATGTTCTCAGTGTTCTGTGTGTGAGTGAGCAGAGCGGCCCACAGCCACACAAGGAATCTGTATGTGTGTAGAGGAGGGGCGCTGTGACTAGCCTATCACAGAATAGTGAAGGGGAGGGGCGCTGTGACTAGCCTATCACA
>NW_023266571.1:0-1695 GCF_013103735.1 Etheostoma cragini
AACAACTGCGGCCACTACATCTGCGGAACCAACTAGTGCTGCACCAACAACTACGGCACCAACCACAGCAGCGCCAATAACTGTGGCACCAACAACAGCTGCCCCTACAACTCCGGCCCCTACAACTGCGGAAACAACAACTGCGGCATCAACAACTGCGGCACCAACAACAACTGCAGCAACAACTGTGGTACCCACAACTGCTGCGCCTACAACTGCGGAAACAACAACTGGAGCCCCTACAACTGCGGCAGAAACAACTGCGGCCCCGACAACTGCAGCCCCTACAAATGTGGCACCAACAACTGCAGCAACAACAACAGCTGCCGCAACTACTTTGGCTCCAACAACTGCGGCACCAACAACTGTGGCATCAACAACATCTGCCCTAACAACTCCGGCCCCTACAACTGCAGAAACAACAACTGCGGCCCCTACAACTGCAGAAACAACAACTGCGGCCCCTACAACTGCGGAAACAACAACTGTTGCCGCTTCAACTGCGGCCCCTTCAACTGCAGCACCAACAACTACGGCACCGACAACTGTGGCACCAACAACATCTGCCCCAACAACTCCGACCCCTACAACTGCAGCCCCTACAACTGCGGCAGCAACGGCTGCGACCCCAACAACTGCGGCACCAACAATAGCTGCCCCAACAACTCCGGCACCTACAACTGCGGCCCCTAGTACTGCTGCACCAACAACTGCGGCACCAACAACAGCTGCCCCAACAACTCCGGCCCCTACAACTGCGGAAACAACACCTTTAGAAACAACAACTGCAGCCCCTACAACTGCGGCAGCAACAACAGCAACAACTGCGGCCCCTACAACAGCTGCCGCAACAACTGCGACACCAACAACTGTGGCCCCTACAACTGCAGAAACAACAACTGCAGCCTCTCCAACAACTGCGGCACCAACAACAGCTGCCGCAACAACCGTGGAACTCACAACTGCGGGCCCTACAACTGCGGAAACAACAACTGCGGCCCCAACAACTGTGGCACCAACAACTGCGACACCAACAACAGCTGCCCCAACAACTCTGGCCCCTACAACTGCAGAAACAACAACTGCAGCCCCTACCACTGCAGCAGCAACAACTGCTGCCCCAACAACTGCGGCACCAACAACTGCAGCACCAACAACAGCTCCAGCAACAACTTTGGCACCAACAACTGCGGCCCCTACAACTGCGGAAACCACAACTGAAGAGACAACAACAGCAGCCCCTACAACTGCGGCACCAACAACTGCGGCCCCTACATCTGCGGACCCAACTAGTGCTGCACCAGCAACTACGGCACCAACCACAGCTTTGCCAATAACTGTGGCACCAACAACAGCTGCCCCAACAACTTCGGCCCCTACAACTGCAGAACCAACAACTCCGGCCCCTGCAACTGCGGCCCCAATAACTGCGGAAACAACAATTACAGCCCCTACTACTGCGGCAGCAACAACTGCGGCCCCAACAAATGCGGCCCCTACAACTTCGGCACCAACAACTGCGGCACAAACAACAGCGGCCGCAACAACTGTGGAAACAACAACTGCGGCCCCTTCAACTGCGGAAACAACAACTGCGGTCGCTACAACTGCGGCACAAACAACTGTGGCACCAACAACTGCGGCAACAACAACAGCTGCCGAAACAACTTTGGAACAAACAACTGCGGCCCCTAC
>NW_023266572.1:0-1449 GCF_013103735.1 Etheostoma cragini
GACTGGCTGTCACTTACTGCATTCGTAATCAAGAAGTTACTTACAATTATTGAATGTAAAGTGGAACAAAAAACTAAATAATTTGTGATGAGGTTGTCAGTCTGTGGACAGAACAGAAAGTAGACCTTTCAAGGTCACAGAGAGAACTCGGTGAACTCTGAACTCTGAGAGACTAAGTCTCACCTTAGTTTGAATGATACAGATGGATATTGCTATCTCTAAACTTTCTATTTAGTTGACCTAAGCCAGCTGCTCAGACACACAAGTTTGGTCCCATCTCTAGATGACAAGGCAGCTCGCTTTTTCTGAACAACACGACCTGAGAGGGAAACCATCTCTCACAAGGTGCAGATGTGCCAGCTGTTGCAACAGCTGCTAACTTGTTGTAGACACAAGCATGTCTGCACCACGGTTCTAAGGGACACTCCTCCTTGCAGAGGACTGGCCCGGCCCTATAGCGTGTCATCCTGCTCCTCGTCTGACTCGGAGTCAGAAGCAAATAAGAGAGCCGCCATCTTGTTTGGTGGCTCAGACGAGGGGTCTTCCACCGGTTGCTGTCCATGTATCTCCTCCTTCAGCAGACCAGCAATCAAGGCCCACACCTCTGCTCTTTCACATCTGTGTAGACATTTGAGGTCCTTAAACCTCGGGTCAAGGGCAGTGAAATCTTCAGCCATGTAAGGTTGGTTTTGTCTTTGCGGCTCGTCATGACCGCACTGAAGGTTTGCTTGAACTTTACAATGATTGCTGGATCATCTCCAGAAGTCTCCATCACCCGGGACAGATGGCATGATGCAGGCAACACGACTGAGCAGGATTCAAACCTTTCACCTCCAAGGAGGTCTGTAAAGTATCTACAAAATGTTGTACAATTGAAAATTGAATTGAGGGACTAATTGACGTCAAGCTGAAATATGAGATATGGTTAGGCAGCTAAAGCTGAACTAATGGGGTATTATGGGGTATTATGGGGTATTATGGGGTATTATGGGGTATTATGGGGTATTATGGGGTATTATGGCCTTGACTGTCACGTAGGCTATATGCTCCATTAGGCCAGCTGTAGCAGTCTCTCCATACTCGGTCAACATTATGTCCAAATTAGGCTACAAGTTATTTTTCCTATGGACAGCACAAGCTGACCGTAGACGACAGGGCTATGGTTCATGGGTCAAGTATCACTAAACTTCAGCTATAACCACTTCTAGGCTACACTAGAGGCGTTATATCAGGGCATTGGCTATGGCCCAGAGGGGAGTGCACACTGGCTGCTCCAAGCACAGATGTTGCCAGTCTGGTTTATGTAAATGAGGGATTATTACATATCGAGGCCTAAAATGGAATTTGATCTGAAAATAGTACCTGCATGGTTCGAGCAATATCTCCAGTTTCTGAAGTTCCTCCATCTCAGACTTTGTTGGCATGGTAACGTTGGTTTGTTTCTGGGCA
>NW_023266573.1:0-1414 GCF_013103735.1 Etheostoma cragini
AGACACTAACTAGCACCCTAGAGCCCTGTGAGCTAACAGACGCTACTAGCACCCTAGAGCCCTGTGAGCTAACAGACATCAACTAGCACCCTAGAGCCCTGTGAGCTAACAGACGCTACTAGCACCCTAGAGCCCTGTGAGCTAACAGACGCTACTAGCACCGACTAGCACTGGTCACTGCTGTTGTCTGAAAAACATCACAGACGGGACTAAATGTTGCGTTTACGGGTAAACTGGTAAACCTTGAGACCGACGTCTAACCGACTGCTATCTGTTGAGTTGTCCTCCCGTCCCTCTGTCCTCTGGGACTGTCTCCGTGATCATAGTTTGACTAACTGTGCAGCCCTGCAGTATATACATACATATAATAACAGATTGATACTTAGCATATGTGTATCGACGATACAGTATGAAAATATATTGTCAAATACAATATTTCAGTCTTATGCTGTGTAGACCCCCCCCACTAGATAGACTCTGATCTATTCTCAGCTGTGGGGTCAGTCGGGGGGGGGGGGGGGGGGGGGGCTTTTGTAATTTCTTAAAATTTGATATTAGAAGAGGAGCTTATCAGTCGGAGGCTGACACACACACACACACAAACACACACACACACACAGACAGATCTCTAACACACACACACACACTGATGTCTAGTTCTTCACAGAAATTAGATGATTTTAAATATTTCATTCTGAAACGCAACAAAGATATTAAAGTTCTGATAAATCAAATGTTACTGAGTCCGGGCTCTAGTTTAGACAAGATGCTTTATAATATTAATAATATTAATATCAATATTATTAATATTATTAGAGATGGTTGTACGATTACATTTGCTTTCAACCCCGAAAAAGATAAATGATGACACAAACTGAATTGTGATTGAAGAGGACATAAGTTGAGCCTTTGATCTCCAACGGAGACGCTCTGAAGTCACTGATGAAGCAACATGAAACACCACAGAAGAAGAGTGTTTTCAAAGAGTGGCTTGATCAGAGCAGGAAGACATTTTCAACCAGATGCCCAAATATGGGCGTGCACGGCGGAATGGGACAGACAGACAGAAGACATTCATCCACCTCTCCTCCTCCTCCTCCTCCTCCTCCTCTCCTCCTCCTCCTCTCCCCCCCCCCCCCCAGGGAGGAGCAGAGGGAGCTACAGGAGGAGGTCAGACTGTTTTACTCTAATTTCAGATCACTCCACATTAATCTCGGAGCCGAACTGACAGAAAACGAGTTTTTCTATTCCTGGAAACCTGCGATGAAAAAGCCGTGTGATGTCGTTTAAAACGACTGACAGCGCAGGTCGGAGGTCGACTCGTCGCACACACACACTCAGACACACACAACCACACGCAGACACACACAACCACACGCAGACACACACAACCACACCACACGCAGACGCACAC
>NW_023266574.1:0-3557 GCF_013103735.1 Etheostoma cragini
TGTATTTAAACTGTTTTCATAAAAAAATAGCATACATCACTCTATAATAATATTAATTATTATTATTATTTTTAAGTGTTAACAGGAACAAAAACCTGTCATATGATTAAATCGGCGTAACGAACTGATTCAGGAGAACGTGCACATCAAACATATCAATGCATCAATAAAATGGGACATTTATTATTTGGGATTTCTTAAATTCTCTAAACATTGCACAGAACTGACTGAACTTTACATTCAGCAGAATGTAAACAGTGTCCCGTTTAACCGACACATTAAAAGACCTTTAAACGCAACACCGTTAGTACAACATGTGTTAAGTGTGTCAACAAAAACTAACATAACGTGACATAATAACGTGTTAACAGCTTCTTTATTCATGTTAATAACCCCACAACAGCAGCTAGCATCGGGTGGCTAACCGGGGATAGCTAGCCAACGGGCAGAAGTTAGGAGACCAACCGGATAAACCGGATAAACCGGACAGTTTACCTGTTAGTGTCCGTTAAACCCCGTTAAACCGAAGCGGGAGTCCGTTCAGAAACAAAAGAGCAGAAAGTTAATTTCCGTTTATTTTGACGCTCTTCACGGCACCGATCAGCCGAGCTGCTGTAGCGTCGCTGTCAAGTTAGCGGAAACACACGGAACACATCCGGTTGTTGAATTCCAAAATAAAATAACGATAGTTTTGGAAAAAAAATATCATGGTTTACAAACAAAACATGTAATATGATTGAAATAGGAGAGAGGGAGGAGAGAGAGAGAGAGAGAAAGAGAGAGAGAAGGAGAGAGAGCAGAGAAGGAAAACCAACAGAGGACATCCGGTCATTGAATTTCAAAATTAAATAATATTTTTGAAAAACATCGCCTTTTTCATCAATTTAGAAACAAAAACATGCAATATGATTGAAATAGAAGAGAGGGAGGAAGGAGAGAGAGAGAGGGAGCGAGAGTGAGAGAGAGAGTGAGAGAGAGAGAGGGAGCGAGAGGGTGAAAACCAAAATAATACATCCGGTTGCCGAATTTCAAAATAATAAAAAGCTACTTTTTTGATCAATTTAATAATTTTCTACGTACACCATATAAAATCAAAACTGTTTTTTTTTCTAAGTTTATCTAATTATTTGCCTCTTTTTCAACAGAGTTTTTGTCGCTTTTTTGTAAGTGTGTAATTTTAGGTTATTATTTCTTATTTTGTCACATTTATGCGATTTCTTTCGAAAAAAAATTTGTTTTTGTGTTTTGTTTTTAACACACACACACACACAAAATGTTCAATTTCTTGTTTTCAATTTTCACTTTATATATTCATATTATTTATATGGAGTGCAACACTTTTACATACATACATACATTTAAAATAAGACATATGTCTTTTTTTAAATGTGTAACTGACTTATAAAAATGTATACATTAAATATTTATAATATAATATATAATAATATAATATATTAGATGTGCAAAACATAAATGTTTTATTATTAGCCTACTTGGAGTACAGAATTTATAAATGTCTTTATTATGATTATATTCCCAATTGTTTGACATTTTATTGCCACTTTAAAGACGTTTCACAACATTTGGGCTTTTATTCTTTGTGGTTCCCACTTCCGGTTGTGCTTGCTGGCTGATGAACGAATCATCGAGCGGCTGCACAACCATTGATTCCCTGTGCTCTGTCTGCCAGGCAGACAGTATTTACCGCAGAGTTACCTACCTAAATACGTCATGATCACGGTAAAAGTAATGGTTTGCAATCTCTGGATATTTCAAATGATAATGCTGTTAAAAAAAACAGGAATAGAGAGAGAACAATTGGGCAACATGCGCCTGTCAGCCTGTTATCAGGGCACAGTTTCCCCCTTCCCCAGGCTGACGATCCTCCAGGGCGGAACCCAGAGCACCTCGTACCCGAGCAGCAGAGTAGGAACCACCACGGGCTGTACTAGCAGTTTCTACCGGTCCGTTACCGGCGGAACCACCACGGGCTGTACTAGAAGTTTCTACCGGTCCGTTACCGGCGGAACCACCACGGGCTCTACTAGAAGTTTCTACCGGTCCGTTACCGGCGGAACCAACACGGGCTGTACTAGAAGTTTCTACCGGTCCGTTACCGACCTGCCTTCATGAACAGCACCACCGGCAGCGGGAGTCAATCCTGTTTTACCGGTTACTTTAACACAAGTTCCGCCGAGTTCTTCGGTGAGTCGGAGGCTGCTACACTGAAGCTAAAGCTAACTGTTTACATTCGAGAGGGCTGGCTAACGGCTAATGGTTGACGGCTAACGCTAACGGCTAACGGGCAAAGCTAACGCTAACGGACGACCACTAATGGCTAACGGCTAAAGCTAACGCTAACGGATGACCACTAATGGCTAACGGCTAAAGCTAACGCTAACGGATGACCACTAATGGCTAACGGCTAAAGCTAACGCTAACGGATGACCACTAACGGCTAAAGCTAACGCTAACGGATGACCACTAATGGCTAACGGCTAAAGCTACGCTAACGGATGACCACTAATGGCTAACGGCTAAAGCTAACGGCTACGGCTAACGCTAACGGATGACCACTAATGGCTAACGGCTAAAGCTAACGGCTACGGCTAACGCTAACGGATGACCACTAATGGCTGACGGCTAACGGCTAACGTTAACAGCTAACTGTTGACGGCTAACGCTAACGGCTGACGGTTAGTGTCAGTTGGGGGTAGAAAGGATACAACTACGGAAAAATATCTTGATTTGGATTAAAATGCACGAAAGAACACGCGTTCCCCTGGGTGGAGCTTTTTACAAGAATATGTATAATTGAAAAAATCACCGGATTTATTAAAAAATGAAGACAAAAAGCGGTACACATAGATGTAAAATCGCATTTAGTCGGAGGTTTTAAGGGAAAAAGATGCCGTTTCCACAACTTTAAAATATATATTTTTCTTTATTTTCAGCACACGAAGTATCAAAAGAAAAGTTTAATTTTTAATAATAAAAATATATATATTTTTTTTTATTGTCATCATCAAGAGCGAAGACAAAGCCCCGTGGGAGTGTCCCCGGCGTCCCCGGCGTCCGCCGCGGTGTCCCCCGTCCCCCCCCGCCAGCGGAGATGTTCGGGTGCCTGGTCGCCGGCCGGCTGGTGCAGACGGACGCGCTGCAGGTCTCTCCGGACAAGTTCGTGTTCGACCTGCCGGACTACGAGAGCGTGAACCACGTGGTGGTCTTCATGCTGGGCACGGTGGCGTTCCCCGCCGGGACGGGCGGCGCCGTGTACTTCTCCTTCCCCGACCCGGCCAGCGGCGCCCCCGTCTGGCAGCTGCTCGGCTTCATCACCAACGAGAAGCCCAGCGCCATCTTTAAGATCTCCGGGATGAGGGCCGGCGAGGGGGGGGCGCACCCCTTCGGCATGATGGCCGCCTCGTCTCTGTCGCCCTCCGTGGCTCAGGTCGGTGAGACAGATGTCCCGCGTGTCCTACAAGCTAAATACTGGGAGAGACACAGAGGGGGGGGGAGAGACAGATGTCCCGCGTGTCCTACACGCTAAATACAGGGAG
>NW_023266575.1:0-2399 GCF_013103735.1 Etheostoma cragini
TCTATCTATCTATCTATCTATCTATCTATCTATCCATCTATCTATCTATCTATCTATCTATCCATCTATCCATCTATCTATCCATCTATCTCTCTATCCATCTATCCATCTATCTATCTATCTATCTATCTATCTATCTATCTATCTATCTATCTATCTATCTATCCATCTATCTATCTATCTATCCATCTATCCATCTATCTATCTATCTATCTCTCTATCCATCTATCCATCTATCTATCCCTGTATCTATCTATCTATCTATCCATCTATCTATCTATCTATCTATCTATCTATCTTTCTATCTATCTCTCTATCCATCTATCCATCTATCTATCTCTCTATCTATCCATCTATCTATCTATCCAACATACAGTATTTAATATGTGTGAAACACTGTGTGCATTAGGCAGATGTATCACACACTAAATTTAAATTAGTATTTGTGTTTGTGTAGATTCTGGGTTATGCGGACTACGCCTTCACCTCCATCTTCACTGTTGAGATTCTGTTTAAGGTAAAAATAACCTTCACTTTGGATGAAATAAGTCTTTCTATCGTCTTCTCTTGATTTAACGCTGACGTGATCTTTCTGTGTGACAGATGACGGTCCACGGAGCGTTCCTCCATCAGGGCTCGTTCTGCAGAAACTGGTTCAACTTGTTGGATCTGCTGGTCGTCAGCGTCTCACTGGTCTCCTTCTTCCTTCAGTCAGTATCAAGTCAACCAGCAGCCATCTTAGACGCATAGAACAGTGTCACTAGCTAACATTAGCAGCCATCTTAGACACATAGAAACAGTGTCACTAGCTAACATTAGCAGCCATCTTAGACGCATAGAACAGTGTCACTAGCTAACATTAGCAGCCATGTAAGACACATAGAAACATCACACTAGCTAACATTAGCAGCTATGTTAGACACATAGAAACATCACACTAGCTAACATTAGCAGCTATGTTAGACACATAGAAACATCACACTAGCTAACATTAGCAGCCATCTTAGACACATAGAACAGTGTCACTAGCTAACATTAGCAGCCATTAGCAGCCTTGTAAGACACATAGAAACAGTGTCACTAGCTAACATTAGCAGCCATGTTAGACACATAGAAACAGTGTCACTAGCTAACATTAGCAGCCATGTTAGACACATAGAAACAGTGTCACTAGCTAACATTAGCAGCCATGTTAGACACATAGAAACAGTGTCACTAGCTAACATTAGCAGCCATGTAAGACACATAGAAACAGTGTCACTAGCTAACATTAGCAGCCATGTTAGACACATAGAAACAGTGTCACTAGCTAACATTAGCAGCCATGTAAGACACATAGAAACATCACACTAGCTAAAATTAGCAGCCATGTCCAATGCCAAATTGAAAACTTTTTAGCAATGTTTTTAACTTCTTTTTCAACACTTTTGGCACATTTTTATTCAGTTCTTGGCATAAATACAGAGATGGATATTATACAAATTAACCCTTGTGTTGTCTTCCCGTCAAAAATGAAAATCAAGACTTTTGTTGATGCTTTTAATCAATTTGTAAAAAAAAATTTTTTAAAGTTTTTCCCCCTTTTTCTTTCAACGTTTGTCACTTTTTTGGACTTTAACACTAAATAACACTAACATTAACTTTAGTTTTACTGTTATTTTTAGAATTTATGGTCAATAAACCTCATTTATAGGAAATTATTCCAAATTTTTGAGTTAGAAAAGCAGAAATTAGGAAT
This sequence comes from Etheostoma cragini, assembly GCF_013103735.1. Lineage (NCBI taxonomy): Eukaryota > Metazoa > Chordata > Actinopteri > Perciformes > Percidae > Etheostoma > Etheostoma cragini. Next base: position 1,739 of record NW_023266575.1, read on the forward strand.
TATTGAGACTAAAATTAAAGGAATGGATGTTGATGATAATCACAGACTGGAATATGTCAACTTTTACTCAATACTATTTCAAAACACTTCAATGTGGTTTCAAATGCTATAAAATTGAATAAGACGCCCCAAAATTAATGAAAGTAGAGAATTGTACTTGGCAAAGAGCGTTGGGTGGAATCTATCATGTTATTTTGGGGAATTATAAAGAACATTGATATAGGAAAACGGGTCCTGACCCAAGGACAACATGAGGACAACATGAGGGTTAGTCCTTGATCCTTTACAGCTGAGTGTGTGTGTGTGTGTGTGTGTGTGTTGCCCTCTGCTGGGAGTTAGCAGCAGATACAGCTCTGAACTAACAGGCTTTTTAGCTTTTTCTAAGTAATGTCATGTCATGTCATGTCATGTCATGTCATGTGATTTAATGTAATGTTATGGCTGTGCCGTGCGTGTGTCTGCAGCTCCAGTGCGATCTCTGTGGTGAAGATCCTCCGAGTCCTCCGGGTGCTCCGACCTCTGAGAGCCATCAACAGAGCCAAAGGCCTGAAGGTAACGTCCCTGGTTACCAGTCCAGCACATAACACAGACCCTTAATATGAGTTCATTCATGGTATTAATATATATATATATATATATATATATATATATATATATATAT
>NW_023266576.1:0-2146 GCF_013103735.1 Etheostoma cragini
AAACCAAACATCTTAAATCTTGCCTTTGGAACTGGCTGATCTCCCTTTTCAAAAGTGAATGAATCTACTAACATGTGTGTGTGAGTGTGTGTGTGTGTGTGTGTCACAGACGGATATTTATCATAAGAACAGTACATCTGTGACATGTTCCTGCACTGCTGGGCGGCCAATCGGAAGGTCAGGGGTTCAATCCCCGGCCCTGCAGTCCCATGTTGAAGCGTCCTTGGGCAAGACACTGAACCCTGAGGTACCATTTACACTGTGTGTGTGTGTGTGTGTGTGTGTGTCTGATGAGCAGGTGGCACCTTGTACGGCAGCCCAGTGTGTGAATGGTTCCTGTAGGAGCTTTGAGTAGTCGTTAAGACTAGAATATATATATATATATATATATATATATATAAGAACAGTCCACTTACCCATTAATTTAATTTAAGGCCAAGTTAAAATGTCATGTAATTCATAACTGCAGCTGCCACATGTTCCTGTGTGTGTGTGTGTGTGATGTTGTCTATGATGTATTTCTGTTTATACTGTAACCGGTGTGCTGAGATTTCAATCTCAAGGGACTTCCTGGTTAAATAAAAAACATTAACACATTAGTAGTTTGTTGTGACTGCCACACACGCTGTTATCTGGAGGAAAACTCATTTAAAAAGCAGCAAATATGTAAAAAAGCCTTTTATTTTATTTTATTTTACAAAACAAGATGGAGGCCAGAGATCAGCTGCCCGACAGGACAGAGTTTTATAAAACAAAACTAAAAAAAATGAAGGAAAGAAATGAAAAAAAAACTCTCTGATTTACAAAAATCAATGTGGGACCACAGCGGTGATCCCGGGACCATGTCCCCCCCCCACCCCCCCACCCAGAGTCTCTGTGCGTCCCAGCTGGGGGACTACTTCTTGGCGTAGGTGATCTTCATGGCGCAGGTGGCGGTGATCCGGAAGCCCTGCAGCGCGTCTTTGGCCACGCCCGCCTGCGTCTCGCTCTCAAACTCCACGAAGGAGATGTCGTGTTTACCCGGGACGAGTCGCACCTCTTTGAACCCGGGAAACCTGCAGGGGACAAAAAGAAAAAAGGACACGCGATCAGTCCTTTATTTATAGAACGTCTTCCAAAATCTACGTTACAGTGTTTCACAAGACAAAACACGTAGATAAAAACACCAAAAACATAGAAAGAAAAAGAAAGTTAAAAAGAGACAGACAGGTACAGACACACACAGACAAAGACAGACACATACAGAGACAGACACACACAGACAAAGACAGATACAGATACAGACACACAGAAAGATACAGACACACAGAAAGATACAGACAGAGACAGACACACAGACACAGATTCATACAGAGACAAAGACAGACAGAGACAAAGACAGAAAGAGACAGAGACAAAGACAGATAGATAGATACAGACAGATACAGATAGACAGACACAGATTCATACAGACACACAGAGACAGAGAGACAGACACAGATAGACAGACACAGATACAGACACACAGAGACAGACAGACAGAGAGACACAGAGACAGACAGACAGACACAGATAGATAGACACATATACAGACACACAGAGACAGACAGACAGACAGAGAGACACAGAGACAGACAGACAGACACAGATAGACAGACACATATACAGACACACAGAGACAGACAGACAGACAGAGAGACAGACACAGATAGATAGACACATATACAGACACACAGAGACAGAGAGACAGACAGAGAGACACAGAGACAGACAGACAGACACAGAGACAGAGAGACGGCCATGGAACTCACTGGTTGAAGAGCATGGAGAGCATCATCTCATTGGTCTCTTCAGGCAGGTTGTTGAGGAACAGGATGTAGTTGGGGGGGTTGTCCACCACCTGGAGGACAGCAGAGGGACATCCCGCGTCAGATTGAGACAACAAATCATCTCGGCACATTTAGCCGATCTAGGCTAGAGACACACTGCTGCGTTTGGTGTGAGGATGAGGAAGAGGAAGAGGAGAGTGGGATCTGGGTCCAGAGGAGGATCCACGCAGAGCTCTCTCTGTAGCACACGCAAGTGGCTGGAAGTTACACTTGTGTGTGAGGTGTGTGTGTGTGTGTGTGTGTGTGAGGGGCGTGTGTGTGTGTGTGTTTGTGAGGGG
>NW_023266577.1:0-2175 GCF_013103735.1 Etheostoma cragini
TATGTTATAAAAATGAAAAAAAGTCATAGTACAGTATGGTATAAAATGAAAAAAGTCATAGTATAGTATGTTATAAAATTAAAGAAATGTCATAGTATAGTATGTTATAAAAATGAAAAAAAGTCATAGTACAGTATGGTATAAAAATGAAAAAAGTCATAGTATAGTATGTTATAAAAATGAAAAAAAGTCATATTACATCATGGTATAAAAATGAAAAAAGTCATAGTATAGTGTGTTATAAAAATGAAAAAAGTCATAGTAAAGTATGTTATAAAAATGAAAAAAGTCATAGTATAATGTGTTATAAAAATGAAAAATGTCATAGTATAGTATGTTATAAAAATTAAATAAAAGTCATAGTACAGTATGGTATAACAATGAAAAAAGTCATAGTATAGTATGTTATAAAAATTAAAAAATGTCATAGTATAATATGGTATAACAATGAAAAAAGTCATAGTATGTTATAAAAATAAAGAAATGTCATAGTATAGGATGTTATAAAAATGAAAAAAAGTCATAGTACAGTATGGTATAACAATGAAAAAAGTCATAGTATAGTATGTTATAAAAATGAAAAAAAGTCATAGTATAGTATGTTATGAAAATGAAAAAAAGTCATAGTATAGTATGTTACAAAAATGAAAAAAGTTATAGTATAGTATGTTATAAAAATGAAAAAAAGTCATAGTATAGTATGTTATAAAAATGAAAAAAGTCATAGTACATCATGGTAAAAAAATGAAAAATGTCATAGTATAGTATGTTATAAAAATGAAAAAATGTCTTAGTACAGTATGGTATAACAATGAAAAAAGTCATAATATAGTATTTTATAAGAATGTTAAAAAAAAATGTCATACTATAGTATTGTATAAAATGAAAAAAACATAGTATAGTATGTTATAAAAATGTTTTAAAAAAAAGTCATGGTATAGTATGTTATAAAAATAAAAAATGTCATAGTATAGTATGTTATAAAAATAAAAAATGTCATAGTATAGTATGTTATAAAAATAAAAAAATGTCATAGTATAGTATGTTATAAAAATGAAAAAAGTCATAGTACAGTATGGTATAACAATGAAAAAAGTCATAGTATAGTATGTTATAAAAATGAAAAAAAAGTCATATTACATCATGGTATAACAATGAAAAATGTCATAATATAGTATGTTATAAAAATGTTTTAAAAAAAAAGTCATAGTACAGTATGGTATAACAATGAAAAAAAATTCATAGTACATCATGGTATAACAATGAAAAAAGTCATAGTATAGTATGTTACAAAAATGAAAAATGTCATAGTATAGTATGTTATAAAAATAAAAAATGGCATAGTATAGTATGTTATAAAAATGAAAAAAGTCATAGTAAAGTATGTTATAAAAATGAAAAAAAGGCATAGTACATCATGGTATAAAAATGAAAAAAGTCATAGTATAGTGTGTTATAAAAATGAAAAAATGTCTTATTACAGTATGGTATAAAATTAAAAAAGACATAGTATAGTATGTCATAAAAATGAAAAAAAGTCATATTACATCATGGTATAAAAATGAAAAAAGTCATAGTATAGTGTGTTATAAAAATGAAAAATGTCATAGTATAGTATGTTATAAAAATGAAAAAAAGTCATAGTACAGTATGGTATAAAATGAAAAAAGTCATAGTATAGTATGTTATAAAAATAAAGAAATGTCATAGTATAGTATGTTATAAAAATGAAAAAAAGTCATAGTACAGTATGGTATAACAATGAAAAAACTCATAGTATAGTATGTCATAAAAATGAAAAACAATTCATAGTACATCATGGTATAAAAATGAAAAAAGTCATAGTATAGTGTGTTATAAAAATTAAAAAAGTCATAGTATAGTATGTTATAAAAATGAAAAAAAATCATAGTACAGTATAGTATAACAATTAAAAAAGTCATAGTATAGTATGGTATAAAAATTTAAAAAAAGTCATAGTACAGTATGGTATAACAATGAAAAAAATCATAGTATAGTATGTTATAAAAATTAAAAAATGTCATAGTATAGTATGTTATAAAAATGAAACAAAGTCATAGTACAGTATGGTATAACAATGAAAAAAGTCATAGTATAGTATGTTATAAAAATAAAGAAATGTCATAGTATAGTATGTTATAAAAATGAAAAAAA
>NW_023266578.1:0-171 GCF_013103735.1 Etheostoma cragini
ATCAACTTTCTGTTTTAATTAATGCATACACACATCAACTTTCTTTCAGATTAATGCAGATACACATCAACTTTATTTTAGATTAATGCATGAACAAATCAACTTTCTCTTTGATTAATGCATGTACACGTCACCTTTCTTTCAGATTAATGCATATACACATCAACTTTC
>NW_023266578.1:404-680 GCF_013103735.1 Etheostoma cragini
ATGCATATATACACCAACTTTATTTTTTATTAATGCATAAACACATAAACTTTATTTTTTATTAATGCATATACACATCAACTTTATCTCAGAATAATTCATACACGTATCAACTTTATTTCAGATTATTGCATATACACATCAACTTTCTGTTTTAATTAATGCATACACACATCATTTTTCTTTCAGATTAATGCAGATACAAATCAACTTTATTTCAGATTAATGCATATACACATCAACTTTATTTTTGATTAATTCATATACACATAAACT
>NW_023266578.1:690-825 GCF_013103735.1 Etheostoma cragini
ATAATTCATATACGCATCAATTTTCTTTCAGATTAATACATGTACACATCAACTTTATGTCAGATTAATAAATGTACATATCAACTTTCTTTTAGATTAATGCATATACACATCAACTTTCTTTCAGATTGACGC
>NW_023266578.1:835-1154 GCF_013103735.1 Etheostoma cragini
GAACTTTATATTTGATTAATGCATATACACATAAAATTTATATCAGAATAATTCATCCACGCATCAACTTTATTTCAGATTGTTGCATGTACAAATCAACTTTCTCTTTGATTAATGCATGTACATATCAACTTTCTTGTAGATTAATGCATTTACACATCAAATTTCTTTCAGATTAATATATATACACACAAACTTTATGTCAGAATAATGCTAATACACATCAAGTGTCTTTTAGATAAATGCATTTACACATCAACTTTCTTTTCATATTATCATCAACATTCATTATGTCATCATCACTGTTCATCATTTCATC
>NW_023266578.1:1247-1454 GCF_013103735.1 Etheostoma cragini
ATCAACTTTCTTTTTGAATAATGCATATACACATCAACTTTATGTCAGTATAATGCATATACACATCAACTTTCTTTTTGATTAATGCATATACACATCAACTTTATTTTTTATTAATGCATATACATGTAAAATTTATCTCAGAATAATTCATACACGCATCAACTTTATTTCAGATTAATGCATATACACATCAACTTTCTGTTT
>NW_023266578.1:1692-1913 GCF_013103735.1 Etheostoma cragini
ATCAACTTTATTTCAGATTAATGCATGTACAAATCAACTTTCTCTTTGATTAATGCATGTACACGTCACCTTTCTTTCTGATTAATGCAGATACACATCAACTTTATTTCAGATTAATGCATATACAAGGTAAGGCAAGGCAGCTTTATTTGTATAGCACATTTCCGCAACAGGGCAATTCAAAGTGCTTTACACAAAATCATTAAAACAGATAAAACACA
>NW_023266578.1:1923-2086 GCF_013103735.1 Etheostoma cragini
GTTAAAAGTCATAAGCATTAAAAATCAATAAGACACATGAATAGACAGTTGAAAAAAAAATAGAAACATTAGGACACAAAAAAAAACCAGAATAAAAGTTACAGTGCAGCATAAGAAAGAAATGAGCATTAATTTAAAGAAAGGCAGCATCAAAAAGGAAGGT
>NW_023266580.1:0-1205 GCF_013103735.1 Etheostoma cragini
AATTGAGGGCTCGGCAGAAGGACTTCCAGACTTATCATGTGAACTGAGCCTGGTTGGAGACGATATCCAGGGGGATACCGTGGAGGCGGAAGACGCGGTGGACCAGCAGGTGGGCAGTTTCCATGGATGCGGGCAGCTTGGACAGGGGGATGAAGTGATAAGACTTGGGAGAACCGGTCTGTGACGGTGAGTACGACCATCTGGCCGGGGGAGTTGGTCCAGCAGGTGACAATGTCAGGTCATTTAAATTCCAGGCATTAGTGTTTTGCAACGGTTTCTTTTAATCTTGGTTAAATGTTTTGTGCATTTATTTTTTTCTCGTGATTTTTCAATACATTCTATTTCTATTTCTGAATATACATCTGCCTTTCATTTGTGGACTTGCATGCGGTTGAGAGCACAAGGAAATAGAAAAGTAGTTAACAGTAAGGAATTTGATTTGAACCCTGGTACTCTTTGGGTGAAATCCCAAGGTGGCACTAACCCTAATGTTGTCCTTGGGTCAAATTGACCCATTTTCCAATATCAATATTCTTTTTAATTAACCAAAATAACATGATTGAAAACCTCTACTTTCACAAGACATTTGACCTGTTATACAATAAAGCGGAGACGTCTTCAGCGTTCTGGTTAATGTCCTTGTGTTTAATTCCTTCACATTCCAGTCCATCCCCAACAACAGTCCATTTAAAATTTTAGGGATTAAAGAAAAACATGATCCGCAGTCTCCATTTGATTGCAGGCACCACATGTCCCAGGGGGATGTTTTACAAAAAGGTGTAGAGAAACATTTAACTTTCAATTCTGGAATAAAACAGCACAGCTTTTCCTATTCTCTGGATTCTTAAAACCATCTGTATGGTTGTGTACACAACTATATAATGCAGCACAATGTTCACGTAAGCTTGCAAAATAAATACATTTTTGCTTGAATATACTTGTTTTAATATAGATATATCAACTATAGACTGTGGTGAAACAAGTGGCATCAAAACGGTTGGACTTGTAACCCAATCCCTTTGTTAAATCTAAGATTTTTTGTAAAAGACTTCATCAGCTAGAATTCTAACCCTCAAAGAACTGTTAGTCTGCCTTCAAAACGTCCACCTCCAATCCATTCATTATCATAAATTAGATGCACCTGTTTGAGGTCGTTAGCTGCATAAAGACACCTGTCCACCCCATACCATCAGTAAGATTCCAAC
>NW_023266581.1:0-1404 GCF_013103735.1 Etheostoma cragini
AATACTCCATCACAAGTACATATCCTACCACGATGTAGTCTAGAAATACTCCATCACAAGTATATATCCTACCACGATGTAGTATAAAAATACCCCATCACAAGTACCTATTCTACCACAATGTAGTATAAAAATACCCCATCACAAGTACCTATCCTACCACAATATAGTCTAAAAATACCCCATCACAAGTACCTATCCTACCAGGATGTAGTATAAAAATACCCCATCACAAGTACCTATTCTACCACAATGTAGTCTAAAAATACTCCATCACATGTAACTATCCTACCACAATATAGTCTAAAAATACTCCATCACAAGTACATATCCTACCACGATGTAGTCTAAAAATACTCCATCACATGTACATATCCTACCACGATGTATTATAAAAATACTCCATCACAAGTACATATCCTACCACGATGTATTATAAAAATACTCCATCACAAGTACATATCCTACCACGATGTAGTCTAAAAATACTCCATCACAAGTACCTATTCTACCACAATGTAGTATAAAAATACCCCATCACAAGTACCTATTCTACCACAATGTAGTCTAAAAATACTCCATCACAAGTACATATCCTACCACAATGTAGTCTAAAAATACCCCATCACAAGTACATATCCTACCACGATGTAGTCTAAAAATACTCCATCACAAGTACCTATCCTACCACAATGTAGTCTAAAAATACTCCATCACAAGTACCTATTCTACCACAATGTAGTCTAAAAATACTCCATCACATGTACATATCCTACCACGATGTATTATAAAAATACTCCATCACAAGTACATATCCTACCACGATGTAGTCTAAAAATACTCCATCACAAGTACCTATTCTACCACAATGTAGTATAAAAATACCCCATCACAAGTACCTATTCTACCACAATGTAGTCTAAAAATACTCCATCACAAGTACATATCTTACCACAATGTAGTCTAAAAATACCCCATCACAAGTACATATCCTACCACAATGTAGTCTAAAACTACTCCATCACAAGTACCTATCCTACCACAATGTAGTCTAAAAATACTCCATCACAAGTACCTATTCTACCACAATGTAGTCTAAAAATACTCCATCACATGTACATATCCTACCACGATGTAGTCTAAAAATACTCCATCACAAGTACCTCTCCGGGGAACCATCACCTTATCGTGGTGGAGAGGTTTGTGTGTCCCTATGAACCTGAGGGCTGTGTTGTCTGGAGCTTTGTGCTCCTGGTAGGGTCTCCCATGGCAAAGTGGTCTCAGGTGAGGGGCCAGACAAAGAATGGTTCAAAAACCCCATACAGGAGACCGAGGTAGAGAGGGAGTGACCCTGCCCGGAGGAAGCCCGGGGCCCCCGTCTGGAGCCAGGCCCAGACGGCGGGC
>NW_023266583.1:0-485 GCF_013103735.1 Etheostoma cragini
TGTGTGTGTGTGTGTGTGTGTGTGTGTGTGTGTGTGTGTGTGCTTTATATTAGAGGGGGGGTCTCCCAGAGTCTCAGGGTAAATGACAGTGCTTTTATTTTGAAGCTCACCTCGACAGCGCACGTCTGTTTCCCCCGCCTCGTATCCCGGGCGACAGGCGCAGCTGGAGGACGGCTGCCCCACCCACTGCCCGTCCTCGCCGCAAAGCATGCTGGGAAGACGCGACTGCTCACCGGGCGGAGTCACGGCGTTTTCCACACACACACCCTGAGCCTGCAACACACACACACACAAACGTTTTTATTTTGAAAACGAAATAACAAAAGCTCCTCCTTTATGTATATGATATATAAACTTTTACAATTTTACCTTTATTTTGAAGAAAAAATGTAAAAGTAGAAGCTTTTATTTTGTAAATGAAGAACATGTGATGTTGTGCTTTTACTTTTTAAATTATGACTATAGTTACTCTCTTATAAATCCTG
>NW_023266583.1:907-1399 GCF_013103735.1 Etheostoma cragini
CGGTGTGTGTGTGTGTGTGTTGGTGTTTGTGTGTGTGTGTTCCTCTGTCTGTCGGTGTGTGTGTGTGTGTCTTTGTGTGCGTGCCACTCTCTCTGTTGCCATGGTTACATGTTTTTACCTGCTCCACCAGCGAGTGGGGGACGGTCTCGGGGAAGGCGGCGAAGGCGCGGCGGAGCGGCGGGCACTTCCTGTAGAAGACGCGCACGGCGAGCAGCGCCATGCAGGCGCCCTGGCTCTGGAAGGCCAGGTACAGCCCCGCCCCCCCCAGCGGCGCCAGGCGCAGCAGCCGCACGTTGGAGCGCCGCTCGCCCCCCCGCCGCAGCAGGTGGTCGGCCGCCAGCGTGGACACCTTCGTGTACGGGTTCTCCATCCAGGGGGGGTGGGTGGGCGTGGCCTCGTCCCGCTCGCTGTCGTACCGGTACACGTTAAAGGTCTCCTTACACGGCCGTTGGTTCAGCCCGGAACACTCCATCATCGTGAACCTGGGGGGGG
>NW_023266584.1:0-1002 GCF_013103735.1 Etheostoma cragini
AGGTCTGGGTCAAGTCAAGGGAGTCACTGGGGACCGGAGAGTAAGAGGTGGAGCGGCCGATCCGTCTGTACAGGCTCAAGGAGGACCCGCTAATGCGGGAGCCAGCCATGGCCCGGAGCCCCGGGGAGCCCCGGTGAGAGGCACTGCCCATGCGGGAGGAGGCCACGGGGAACTTGGGAGAATCCCCGAAAATCTTCCGGTAGGACGACGAGTTGTAACGGTCTCCGTGACTCATCTTTGCTGGAGTCAGAAATAAAACTAAGGGGCTTAAAGAGCTTTGCAAGAGTTTATAGACTGGAACGAACCATGCGTAAAGTTACACACAACGTTACACGACTGTGAAACATTTGTGCAGTTGAGACAAATGTTGAATGGTTTTGTAAGTTAAAGTGATGAAAGCAAACACCGATGTAAGAATAATTATTTGCAAACACCCATGTAGGCCTAACTATTTGTGTTAAATATGACATTCCTCGAGATTATTTCGCGTGCGTAAAGCGATGGAACCGTCCACCGAGGACATCACCACCACACATGGGATTCCCAATTAGTGCTGCACTGTGATGCCGTGAGTCTGTTAGACATGGAGACATGATCATAGTAATTTTTTGTTTATTTAGTTCATTTTTTGTTGAATAAGACAAATATGAATGAAAACCTGAGTGAAAATCCCAGACTTTCATATTTTATGCAAAACAGGCTATGATGGCATATGGCTGTGTCAATGGACCTGGCTATAACTCTATGGATTGTAAGTAAATGCAAAAATATCTGTGTTTATACACTAATTTATGTAGGGGAGACATGGAAAAGCAGTTTTAGAAAAGATGAAAAGATATTTGTGCCCACCAGGAACACAGGTTTGAGTGGTTTAGTGGTTTGAATTCTTTGTGTTTTCAGTGGTCTAACCCACGTAAAAACCTCGTGAAACGACATTTTCCACACTAGAAACATGATATAACTGTAAAAACATACTGTTCTAGCTATAAAAATGAAATAATC
>NW_023266585.1:0-2098 GCF_013103735.1 Etheostoma cragini
GTCTCCCCCTCTCATTCCCCCTGCTCTGACGTCTCCCCCTCTCATTCCCCCTGCTCTAGCGTCTCCAAAACCAAAACATTACGATGTACATTCGTAGTCCAGTTTGTGTAAAACCAACAGTAGAAAATAATGTAACAGATTTACATTTAATGGGAAAATAGACAGTTTTATTTACAAAGTTGCCGGGTTGGTTCAGCGGGCGGAGCGGGCGCACATCTACGTGGAGGTGCTGTGTGATGGGACACTCTGTCCTCTGTTTCGAGGTGAAGTCGAGCCTCCTCCTCCGTCAGTACACTCTGGACCTACGAGGAAAAGAAAGAATAAAAAAAAAAGACAAAGTATATAAATAATTAATTTAAATACTTTCTAACCCTCGTGTTGTCATCCCGCCGACCTGGAAATGTAAAATAAAACCCTTTTATCAACGTTAGGCCGGGTTTTTCGACCCTTTCATGTCTTTCCTTTGATGATTTTGTCACTGTTTGACATTTTTCTGGATTCTTTTTAAGCCTTTTTTTAGTTTTTACATTTTCGTTAGTTATTCTGCACATTTTTAAAGCTTTTTTTTTATACATTTGTCCCTTTTTGACATTTTTGTCGCTTTATTGGACGTCTTTCTCTCTTTTTTTACACTTTTCTTTAAAGTTCTTTTACCGATTGTTTTTTCTGAGCCTTTCGAAATTTTTGTGGATTTTCAGCAAACATTCGAAGCTTTTTTTTACTTTAGTTTTTTCTCCAAATGCTAAAACATTGAGAAAAAAACACCCAAATTCAACGGAAGTAAAGAACTGAAGCTTTTTGTTTTTACATTTTTTCACTTTTTTGACATTTTTGTCACACAAATTGAAGTGTCTTCTTCATGTTGTCTTTTTCATATTGTCTTCTTCATATTGTCTTCTTCATGTTGTCTTCTTCATGTTGCCCTCATGTTGCCCTCATGTTGCCCTCATGTTGTCTTCATGTTGTCTTCATGTTGTCTTCATGTTGTCCTCATGTTGTCCTCATGTTGTCTTCATGTTGTCTTCATGTTGTCCTCATGTTGTCCTCATGTTGTCTTCATGTTGTCTTCATGTTGTCTTCATGTTGTCCTCATGTTGTCCTCATGTTGTCTTCATGTTGTCCTCATGTTGTCCTCATGTTGTCTTCATGTTGTCCTCATGTTGTCCTCATTTTGTCGTCATTTTGTCCTTATGTTGTCCTCATGTTATCTTCATGTTTTCTTCATGTTGTCCTCATGTTGTCTTCATGTTGTCCTCATGTTGTCCTCATGTTGTCCCCATGTTGTCCTCATGTTGTCCTCATGTTGTCCCCATGTTGTCCCCATGTTGTCCTCATGTTGTCCTCATGTTGTCCTATATCAATGTTCTTTTTAATTCCCCAAAATAACATGATTGATTCCACCCAACGCTCTTTGCCAAGTACAAATCTCTACTTTCATTAATTTTGGGGCGTCTTATTCAATTTTATAGCATTGTAAACCAAATGGAAGTGTTGTTGAAATAGTATTGAGTAAAAGTTGACATATTCCAGTCTGTGATTATCATCAACATCCATTCCTTTAATTTTAGTCTCAATAATTCCTAATTTCTGCTTTTCTAACTCAAACATTAGGGATAATTTCCTATAAATGAGGTTAATTGACCATAAACTCCCAAAATAACTGTAAAACTAAAGGTAATAAGTTAGTGTTACGTAGTGTTGAACCCGTCAAAAAAAGCGTCAAAAACGTGAGAAAAACTTGATTGAAAGCTATGTATAAATAAGTTAATTTTCCTTTTGACGGGACGGCAACACGAGGGTTAGGTCTCGGTGTCGTTGGACCCGAGGGCGGCGCTCACCTGGAGAAGGTCGACACGGAGACCAACCCGAGCAGGAGCTCGAGGGCGTAGAAGCAGAGGAGCACGGCGTTGAGCAGGAGCTCGAGGCGCAGCACGAAGGTCTGCAGCAGCAGGAAGTAGACGGCCAGCGCCGCGCAGGGACCCAGGACCAGGAGGGCCGCCGCCGAGGCCAGAGACCGCTCGCACAGGTTCCCCTTCCAACCTGGACCCCACACACACACACACCACACACACACGCACACACACGCACACACACACAC